>NC_133803.1:2879770-3179770 GCF_043250625.1 Sebastes fasciatus | reverse complement strand
TTTCAGGTGATTATACACTAAAGAAAACATACTTATTAATATTATATTCCGTTTCTGGTAATATATCCCCCTAATTGTTACACACTGTTCTTTTAAAGGTCCCATATTGTAAAAAGTGAGATTTTCATGTTTTTTTATTATAAAGCAGTCTTAAGTCCTATAAATACTGTGAAAGTATCAAAACACTCAATCCACAGATAAACACACACAGCCCGTTTTCAGAAACTGTGCGTTTGAAACAAGCCGTTAGGATTTCTGTACATTTGTTATGTCACAAATCTACAATATTTAGACCATTTCACAGTTTTAAACGTAAACATACTAAATGTCCCGGTTTATTTCCTGTTTTAGTGAATGTGAATGACATCAGCTGACAGGAAGTAAACATGGACCCAAGCTGTTGCCTAGCAACGCAATTCCGTTGCTATTCCATTGGATTGCGCTAAAACGGAGCGTTTCAGACAGCGCATGAATACAGGGATATTCACACAGACAGTATGAGAAAAATAATGTGTTTTTTGAACATTAAAGTATGTAAACATACAAACCCAAAATACAAGTATGAACCTAAAAATGAGCATGATATGTCCCCTTTAAGGGCATCGCTCTGCTACCTGCATCGCTCTGCTACCTCTGCTGAGTGTCAGAAACTTGGCTGGCTCTCAGCGTTGCTGCACTGTGGAAGAATGCCTCAGATCATCACATAGGCTCTGCTGGGAGAAAAGGCTGAAAAAATGAAAAATGCTCTATGCAGTCGATGCCTATAGATGGGTGTTTTTTCTGTCTTGGCTGCCACTCAGAGCTGTTCAAAGTTTAATATTCTGTAGTCAGTTACATTACAGCAGTATGATGCAGAACAAGGATTTATCTGTTCTGTAGTCAGATGCAAGCTATTGACGAGGAATAATATAATAATATCCTTGGACGAATCAAACTCTGATCTAGACCTGTACCCGCATTGAAATGAGTCTTTGGTATAACCTGAGGAGCTTTTGTGATTAATTTTCTGCATCTCTTTTGAATTCAAACAAAAAAAATGTATATTTCAGCCAATAAGCTGTATGAATTTAGAGTCATTAAGTCTGTGGTATAATACAAAATTACAAAATTGTACAATAGTGTAAAGTACTTACTTCAACTATTGCAAGATATTAAATCATTGATCATACTAATGCTTCGGACGAAGCTCCAGAGGGACTGAAACGTTAGTATGATCAATAAATTGTGATGCTGAGTAAGAGCAGTGTGAGAGGTCTTCTTTGTTCAAGACTCAACTGATATTTTCCAATGCACCTGCATTTGAAATGGTTGGATGTGCAAATATCTCCTTCGAAAAAAGATAGTTTTAAAAAAGATAGATGAAAAGAAAGATGATATTGACCCTGGATTAAATTTGGATGGCAATGTTTTAGAACAGTGGTTCCCAATCTATTTTCCGTGAAGCCCCTCCTACTTGTATCTAAGAAAAGGTGAACAGCCCAATTACCCCGTCGATTCGCCAAGTGAATGCAGTTACATAATGTGAATTTTTTTGTAACAACTTCATTTACTATAATAGTGTTAGTTATTTTTTGTTATTGTGGTTAAATAAATGTAATTTGTGGTGTTGTTACATCGCTCCTAGACCGCCCCGTTAATATAGGTGCGGACCTCCCTTTTTGTGCATCAAGCGGGAGAGCAAACCGCAACGGAAATGTTGTTTTTGAAAGGCTAAATGCCAACAAATATGGATTGAAGCAGAATATTTTGTTCGCTTTTGCTACTAAGTAGAAAAAAAAATATTTTTTTAAATAGTTTTACGTACAGACTTTTGTATAAATTATCCAGTAAGTGTGTGATTATGATTTTAGTTATAAATGAGCAGATCTAATTTTGACAACCTCAGAGCAGACAAATCCTGGTGCACCCCCTGTGATCTTGTCTTTTCCTAATACTAGTTTGTTGCCTAAGCCTAACCAAGTCGATCTTTTCCTAAACTTATGTAGTTTGTTGCCTAAGCCTAACCAAGTCGATCTTTTCCTAAACTTATGTAGTTTGTTGCCTAAGCCTAATCAAGTTGATTTTTTCCTAAATTTAGTGGTTTGTTGCCTAAGCCTAACCAAGTCGATCTTTTCCTAAACCTAACTAAGTAGTTTGTTGCCTAAGCCTAACCAAGTCGATCTTTTCCTAAACCTAACTAAGTAGTTTGTTGCCTAGGCCTAACCAAGTCGATCTTGTCCTAAACTTAAGTAGTTTGTTGCCTAAGCCTAACCAAGTCGATATTTTCCTAAACCTAACTAAGTAGTTTTTTGCCTAAGCCTAACCAAGTCGATCTTTTCCTTAACCTATCTAAGTAGATCTATTTTGAAAAGACTGAAGCGGAAATTGACACGTGCGTTACGTGTTGCTGGTCATTCGTAGGAAAACGCACAAAAACTCTGTTATTGAAAGTGGGGAAATTCGTGTCTTTGTACACAAATCAAATAGATTAAATTTTGTGACTATTTCACAAACTGCCGTGAGACTGTGTTGTACATTAACAATAGAAGTCACAACCTGTGTGTGTGTGTGTGTGTGTGTGTGTGTGTGTGTGTGTGTGTGTGTTTGTGTGTGTGTGGTAAATTAAATATGCCTGTGTGGGTAAAAAGCAAATGCCTTGACATAGTTCTGGAGCCAGCAGCTCCACCCTCCTCACTACTGATTGGACACACACACACACACACACATACACACACACACACATACTTCCTGAAACCACAGATTCTGCACAGTGGGTAGACACATTATCCATCATTCTGCGCTAACAAGGGTTTAACCAGGCAAAACAAATGACACCTCTCAGAACATTACAAGATCTTAGCAGAGAACACACACTCTGATTTATCAAAGCATTAATTATGGATGGACCTTTATTACATCAGACGCCTGCGTAGGAGAAGAGGAGAGGATGTTGACTCTTTGTTGATCAGCGTTCATCAGGGATTCAATCTTTGATTACATGACTTGATTAATCACTTTTAACAGAGCGTAATATATTATATAGACATTTCATAAATGTGTCTATTGATATGCATTCACTTGATAGTTTGGAGACAAGGTTGAGCCAGATTAAATTTCACTACAGTAACAATACATCAATATAATTACAGTTTTATAGCTGCTGTCTGTGTGACAGATGGCATTGTTGTGAAACCAGTGGTATACATTTTTCACAGTTACTTAGAGTCTGGGATATGCGTGTTTGTCCGTGATATTCAGTGCTTTTTCAGTACAGGCCCTTCAGTCACATTCATGCCTCTGATAGTTCAGTGTTTTGTACAACTCAAGTGCGAGAGCTCATCACTTCATGGCTGCGACAGCTTCACTCTGCATCAATTCTCATTAAGCTGCTGTCACTGTGCAATTAGCAGCTGCATTCTAGGGGGAGATGCAACATGCAGAGAGATTATCAATCTGTCAAAAAGATGTGCTGTTATCATGAAAGAGATGATTAATGTGAACAGTGGCTTTGCAGATGGAACTTTTTACATCTTCTACACAGCAGACATTTTGACCTGTCATAGGAGGAATAGTACAGGTGCAATGAATAACATTAAAGGACCAATATGTAATATATTTACTGTAATTAATCCTAAAATTACCATTATATGTCATCAGAGATTAAAGGTCCCATATTGTAAAAAGTGAGATTTTCATGTCTTTTATATTATGAAGCAGGTTTAAGTGCTTTATAAATACTGTTAAACTATCAAAACGCACAATATACGGAGAAATACACACAGCCCGTATTCAGAAATTGTGTGTTTGAAACAAGCCGTTAGGATTTCTGTCCATTTGTGATATCACAAATCTACAATATTTAGACCATTACATGGTTTTAAACGTAAACATTCTAAATGTGTCCCAGTTTATTTCCTGTTGCAGTGTATGTGAATGACATCAGCTGACAGGAAGTAAACATGGACCCAAGCTGTTGCTGGCTTCTCCGACAACAATGCTACAGCCAGTATGTTCTCCTTTGAAATTTCCATTCCGGTCCGGAACGTCCGTTTTTGTGTTCGTCCACTGCCCATTTCGACACCCTGTTGCCACATATGAAACAGATTGGCATGCAAACACAGCCTTCTGCAGCCATGAAAGCAAGCTAATGAACTGGATCAACAGAGAAAACCGGGTTAGCAGCTGGGTTATCAAGACAGCGAGTATTTGAGACACACAGCCGGTGAAGTTTTTCTAAAATTGCAGTTATTGACGATATTTGACATCAACATTCTTCAAACATGTACAGTACATATACAGCGAGATATAAGGATGCAGATTTACCTCATTGTTTTAGATATTATTTTGTGAACAACTCTCAATTCCATAATTACCCAACCAGACAGGCTACGGATCTTCATCTTCCGTTGTATGAAACATCCAGTGGTCAGTTTTCTATCAAATTTCGAGTTATCTCATGGAATGAAATGTCCATTTAATGGATTCTTCTGTGTCATTGGCTTTTTATAAAAAAGAGACTTAGAAATGCTCTGCTGACATAAACATCTGATTTGGGAGAAAAAATATCACTCTTAGAAACTGTAAATATGGCAATTATTCCTGCTTCTTTGTATTTTTTTTTTTGTTTGAACTTTACTCCTATATTTTACTCCGTATATTTTTATATGTGACATGTTTTGAACAGCAATATCTAAAATGTACTGGTGATTTTTTCATGATAGTATTTTACCTATTGTGTGTCCTTTGGTTGTGTTTTTTTTATATAAGCCATTATAGGTTTCTACTGTGACTGATGACGCGTTGATGACGCATGACCCAATCTGTGTGAAACACTCCCTTAAAGAAAATGTTACATTTACCAATTTCCCAGTCCTGATCCCGGATGAGCCCCCATTTGTTACCACCTGGCTCAAGACTGGCAATAAAAAGGGAGGCCACACAGATATATCAATATCAAGTAATTTATTTAACTCAATGAACCAACATATCTAGTAACTGGTGGGGTGTGTAAGTAGGAGAGAGATCAGTCATGTTAGTAGTGTGTGCATGAGTGAAAAAAGGTGTAATGTGTGTTGGCTAGTGTGACAAACCAAACAAAGAAAGAATGGTGAGGTAGATGCAGCAGGCTCAGCTGAGAGAGAGTAAGACTGTCAGAAAGCAGTCCACTCATGGCTTCTCTTTAGGGCTTCAGCCCAGATGGGCAGGTACAACAGACGACCTTCCCAGCTACACCAACCAGCTACTCCCTGGAACCGCAAAGGCTGCAGCAAAGCACTCAGTCAGTAGAGTGAGAGAGAGGTCATCACACCGCCTTCTTCCTTCTTCGAGCAGAGAGATACGTGTGTGGATGTGTGTGCAGGAGCTGCTGGCCGTCCGCGGTGAGAAAGAACAAAGCGGTAGATGACGGGATGAGAGACACCGTAGTGTAATGTTACACAGACATAACAAGGCTGCTGAATGAGAGAGGCATCCGCCGATACGTTACACAGAAACACACCGTGTTAATAATAAGCCGACCACCTCACGGTACCACCAGCTGGGAGCTGTGATCTGTTTTTAAAGTCAGGCACCTTGGCGGAGGTCTGCGCTCTCTGAGTGCCATTCTAGTTACAAATGTGTTCACAATTTTTTCTGTCTGTTGTTAAAAAACGAAAAATCTAAAGTAGGCCTATTTCATTTTACTTTTGTTCCTCATATTATTAAAAGACAATCAGAATCAGAAATACTTTATTGATCCCGGGAGGGAAATTTGGACATGTTGTAAAATTTTTAAGACAAGTTCAACTATTACACATTTGGCATGCTATGGCTTACTGGGCCACTTGAATGGAATTGACCCATCCTTACAGTTATTAATTACCCCCGAGCACAAGATGTCCACTGTGAGAAAGGTCTATAACTTACAGTTGTGTTTTCATTTTTTTAAATCTATTTTTCGTCATATACTTATCTATAAGAAAGCTTTTCTACTGGTTATAGTCAGGATGACACATATTCATCGTGACAGTATGTAGCCTGACTAAGAAACTGTACTATAGTGGTGATAAAAAAGACACATCTTCAGCCTTGAAATTGAATAGTTTTCAACATGAGTAGTCTTTTCCTAAAGTTTGATCTATAATGTTTGTTCCACCAGAGCCAGTCATCTAGTTTCCAGATTCTTCCTTGTACAGGTAATTTCTGAAAAAATAAAAAAAATAATCCTTGTCTCCCACCGGCAGAGCAATTTTACATATCGTTACAAAATGAACTCCTACTTTTTAATGGATAATCTGGATGAGGCTCAGCAGAACTGCAGATGATGTGCAACAGGTAAAGTTTTTTTGTGGCAGTGCTATTATCAGTGCAGACAAGTCTAGACTCTCTTTGTCCTGGTGTTAACTCTGCTACTAAACTTCAAAGTAGCAGCTCATTACTGTGAGCATCAGCATCCCTGGTGCATGAGGGAAAGACAGACTGTCAGGGCCTTGCACACAATACAATCCCAGTCATACAGTACGCTCAGCTCAAGGTAAAACTTAGCGTCAAGCAGAAACAACTGTGTCAATGTCTAACAGTACAGACTGTTCTACAGTAACGTGCCAAATAACTCTGCTTAGTTCATGCTAACAGATTAACAAGATTTAGAGTCTACAGCCATGCTAGCGGCTCTGTGAGGCTGTACTTCACAACAGCAAAGTTATTACAATTCACCCTCTGGGCACCATGGATATCTATACCAAATTACATGACAATTCACCAGTGGTCAACGCCAGGGTCTAAAAAGTGAAGCCAATGCTGAAGTGCCTTAAACCTGCATTCTTTCTAACAGCCAGCAGGTGGCGACGACTGGTGGCCAAAAGAAGTCTGATTGTATGATTGAATGCTGAACTTGTGGCTTCAAAAATAGCTGTCCACCAATGGGTGACGTCACGGTGACTACGTCCACTTCTTGTATACAGTCTATCCAATCCATCTAAGAGTTGTGCAGATATTTCACTAAAACCCCAAAATGCCAACCTTATGGTGGCGCTGCAGGAAAAGTCAGGGGATCACCAATGCATCCTCAGATTTTCATGAAAATCAATGCAATAGTTATAGTTAGATATTTCAGTCTGGACCAATGTGATGGACTGACCGACTGACAAGTGACACATTGTCAAAGAGCTGCTGCAGGGTTTGAATTTGTTTAAGAAAGACACGCACTTACTAGGCTAGTATTGTAATAACACACACACACACACACACACACACACAAGCACCCAGAGCAAAGATGCACACACACACAAGCACCCAGAGCAAAGATGCACAGACATATGAAATCTGCTGTATTTTCCAAAGTTCTGCATTGTGAAAAGTTGAGGGGCTACAAGTCTCTGTAAAAGGTTATGGCGAAGAGTTGTTGCTCAGCTGTATTTTAGCTGCACTGCAGATATTGTACCGGAGCCCCTTCTGGAGAACAGGTCTCTCTGTCCCCAAGGTGATCACTTTATTCAGCTATAAAAAAAACTCTGACTTTGACGCAGGAAAAAAGAAAAAAGAGTTTGGGTCCTGAATTAAGTTGAAGTAACTGAGTTGTACTGGGTATGATGGTTTTCTTGTGTATTTGTTGTCATGCTTCATTCTTCCTCATCAGCTTCTACAATCCAAACAGTTCCTTAAAAGTTCAAATACAGGACATAGAGAGTGCTACAGGAATGAGTCCTAAAACCTAGAAATGAGTTAGCATTTTAGCACTTCCAGTTCCCTCGTCTGGAATTCAACGGGTTTTTAGAATGGGTTTTTAGTTAGATGCCTGTAATAAGGTCTGTGGTTAACACAAGCTGAAGAGATTTTAACGTTTTGTTCTACGATATAAAATATGTCAGTAAATACCCCACTTGTGAATTTTAAAGCCTTTATGTGTCTTAAAAAAGGTGGTTACTAACAAGTGGCTACAGTAAATGAGACTACCAAACATCATCACGTCGACTCGTCCTCCTTTACAGCCTTGTTGTGTATACTCATCGCACTCATGCGACTGTGGTGTAGTTCGTTTTTTAGCCTAACGTTAGCTTTTTACTTCTGGTGATTGCATTCACACTTCAAAAAACTCTAAAAGTGTTCATTTGTGGAGATATGATGCTGAGCAAAATGTGTAAGTATCATAAACGTTTGTTTTCCAAAGAGCTTTTCTCTGCGATAATCCAAAACCCAATGGAACAATCCCATTGGCTTTTTGTCGAGGCAACCCAGTGCGATGCTAACTTCCTGGTTGGCCTACAAAAATACACCATCCCTGGAGCACACTATTGTTGGCTGGACCGCAGCCAGCCCTACAAACACAAAAGTCTGTCACTGAGTGAGGGAGTGAGTGAGTGATGAAGTTACACGATTGGTCTGCTGAGTGTTGGAGTTTCCTCATTGGCCGTTGCTCTTTCAAAATGAAAAGGCGGGAACAGTCCTTTATGCAAACAAGCCCGTCCAGCCCAACAACGCATCTGGCTCATGAAACTTGGACCAAGCTGTCAAACTAGGCGATCTAGTTCTAAAATGAAACCAGATTCAGTAGAGGTATAGCCTATTTCTCGCTTAAAATGTTTTCAGAAGTAGATTTTTTGTGGATTGTTTGGACGAATGACAGAAAGTTTACGCGCAGGCTGCCATGTTGTTTCCTGTTTGAAACGGTGAACAGAAAATCAGGGACCAATCAGGTGCATTCCACGAGAGGGTACATCTCGGCTTGAACGGCCAGTTGAGTGGAGCAGTGTGTCCCCTGGTGTCCTCGCCGGATTTAACATTATAGAGATGACCACTGACTATTTGTGGAACAATTACCGTACACGTTCCGGACATATACTCGGTTTTGACCGAGTCTTGTTTTGATGGCCCATTTCCTGTTTTTAAAGCTGCTGATTATGTCCTCACCGGGCCATCAAAAGTCCAGTTGAGTTAAACAACAGGAGACGGGGAACTGAGCCCTTATTGTGCATCAATTCATGACAGTCTCCCTCTCTCGGTCTTTCTTTGCTCCCTGCCATCGTGGTAATTTAGCCAAGGCCTGTGGCTTGTCAAGGGATCAAGCCCAGGCAGTTCTACTGGCAGAGCTTTAATGAAACTTTTGGCTCACAAATAATGTGTGCGTGTGTGTGTGTGTGTGTGTGTGTGTGTGTGTGTGTGTGTGTGTGTGTGTGTGTGTGTGTGTGTGTGTGTGTGTGTGTGTGTGTGTGGGTACTCAGTAAACCATCCTCTCTGTCTATATACACCAGCTGAGCCAGTGTAATTGAACATTCTGCTGATTCCACCACAAACACATGGAGTCACACACATACACACATGCACAAGCAGTGACGTGTAGTCAGTGGTGACGTGACTAATGGCAATAGGATACACTCGCTATTACGGATATGCAGAGGAGAGCAGTGGCAGGAAACGCCATCGGAAGTGTGGAGAAAAATGCAGGGGTCTGCAAAAACATCTACTTTTTAGTAAGACGAGAACGCTGTGGTAGCGGGAGTACAGTAGTCAACAAAAAGCACATTTCTCATGTATCGCTACACAAGCAGGAGCATATTGTAAAAGTGGTATCATGATTATGTTATTGACAGTTTGGAGTATCAGATTTGTTTAGAAAGTATAAAAATTGTAAAGGAGGAGGGCTGAAATGCTGGCTCAGGGGGTTGTGTGTCAGTAGGAGTTTATGTTCGCGTTTTCTTTGTGTTTGTATTTGTGTGTGGTTGAGGGAACAAGGTGCATAGAATAATACTTAATCTGTATTTCTTAACATAGCTACAAATTGCTCTTTGAGGAAAATAAAGTAGAATAAATGAAAGTGTTAGTGGAATCATCAGGGACAACAAGAAACTGTTAAAGGAAGATTAAAAAAAATGAATTAAATGGCAAAAGTGGAGCGATAAAATCAGATAAAACCATTTCATATTCACAAAAAGTTTCTTATTATAAAAGAATGTGTGTTTCTGTGTGTGGTGAAGCAAATAGGGTGGGCAAAGTTGACTGCAGAAAACTAAAAGTACAACTGTCAGAAATGTCAAAAATCAGATACAATACAATACAATACAATAGCATACAACCAATAGAAACTTTGAGATGTGTGGAGATTTGGCCATATGTCTTAATAACATGCAGACAGGTGCATGTTAGAATAAACAGAATGCAATGCAAAAGAAAGTAGTAAAGTCTTCTTCTATAAAATGAATACATCTGCATACTCAAGTCACAGGCTGCCACAGCCAATCAATAAAGGAGTCAAATCACAAACACCAATTACACCTGATTGAATATGTACATTAAATGAACAAACCATGCATCTCAAGAGCAAGATGAACACAAGATACCTGTCCAAGTCCAAATTAGAAATGTTCCTAATCAACGTCTTAGGGGGAAAAACAAGTCATACAAAAGATTAAATATTTCATGTTTACTAATGAAGACAACTATGAAAACAATGGAATTGCTTATTACTAAATTGGCTATAATTGATATTTTTATATTAAAAAAACCAATGGGACAATGTGAAAACAATGTGACATTGTGAAAGAGGTCCATTGTAGTGATGAACTTACAGAGATTTAACACCTGAATCAGCAGCTCCACTCTGTTTTACGGAGCTTTATTGTGATTTTCAGCTCATTGCGTAGCTGTCCGACCCACAACTTTACTGTTTTGGTTCATTCTCAACGCTCTAAGTGTTTTTGATTGCTGCAGGCAGCTTTTCTCAGTTTTCTTAAGCTCTACAAACCCACTAAACTCTACCTGCTCAGCACCAAACAGCAAACAGACACAGTTAGAGACTAGCCGGTGAACACATTTAGCAGCTAAAGAGCCAGATATTCCCCTCAGGAGTTGGTAGACACCAAAAAGAGAGCTAAAAGGGAGTGAATATTCAAATGTATAGCTCCAAATGAGGGATACTGCTGCTCCATAACTGCTGGATGTGTAACAGGTGTGGTATGGACCCAAATGCAGCAAAAACACAGCAGGTAACGTTGATAAGGGATAAAGTCTTTCAACTGTTTTCAAACCGCTCAATGCAGTGCATATATCTATATATTTACAGGGTCAGAGCTGACATTCTTAGACAACGCATGCAGTGCTGTTGTGCGTGTCTTGAGCAACCAAGTGCTCCCAGCTTAAAGACTGGACCAAGAGGAAGGCTTGGACAGGGCTGACTGAGTTAACGTGGGCTCAGGTCTCATCATGGTCAGCAGGGCTCTCGTGTCATTTTAATGGTATTATAATTGACTTATTGATTTTGAGAACCCAGTTGGGATCAATGGGAACAGCTGCGTTGTAAGGGGAGAGAGGGAGAGAGTAGATGGAGTGGCTGAAATACTGTTGGTTTACAATCAAACCATATAGAGGAAACTAAGAGTTTACAGCCATGCTAGCAGCTCTGTGAGGCTAAATGCTAGTATTAGCATGCTAACATGCTCACAATGACAACGTCATTTTTTTATGAGGTATTTCTGATGTATATTTCTATGTATCTTCTTCTTCCTACTCTTTAGCACTTTATTAAAAGATTTTAAATCTTTTCCGGAACCATCACCTTAACGTGGTGGAGAGGTTTGCGTGTCCCTATGACCCTGAGGGCTGTGTTGTCTGGAGCCTCGTGCTCCTGGTAGGGTCTCCCATGGCAAATTGGTCTCAGGTGAGGGGCCGGACTAAGAATGGTTCACAAAACCCAAATGACGACACGAGGCAGAGGAGGAGTTACCCGGCCCGGAGGAAGCCCGGGGCCCACGTCTGGAGCCAGGCCCAGACGGAGGGCCCGTCAGCAAGCGCCTGGTGGCCGGGCTTGCCACGGAGCCCGGCCGGGGATACCCCGATGAAGCAACGTGGCACCCCCCCTCCTCCTCTCCATCATGTGGGCTCACCACCTGCGGGAAGAACCGCTTGGGTCGGGTGCGCTGTCACACGGGTGGCAGTGAAGGCCAGGGACCTCGACGGACTGGACCCGGGCGGCAGAGGCTGGCTCTGGGGACGTGGAACGTCACCTCTCTGTGGGGGAAGGAGCCGGAGCTTGTGCGGGAGGTGGAGCGCTATCAGTTGGATCTGGTAGGGCTTACCTCTACGCACAGCCTCGGTTCTGGAACCGTACTCTTGGATAGGGGTTTGACTCTATTTTTCTCTGGAGTTGCCCATGGTGTGAGGCGCCGGGCGGGTGTGGGGATACTCACAAATCCCCGGCTGAGTGCCGCTATGTTGGAGTTTACCCCGGTGGACGAGAGGGTCGCCTCCCTACACTTTCGGGTTATGGGGGGGAAAACTCTGACTGTTGTTTGTGCGTATGCACCAAACAGCAGTTCGGAGTATTCGGCCTTCTTGGAGACCCTGAATGGAGTCCTGTATGGGGCACCAGTAGGGGACTCCATAGTTCTCCTGGGAGACTTCAACGCGCACGTGGGCAACGATGGAGACACCTGGAGTGGCGTGATTGGGAGGAACGGCCTCCCTGATCTAAACCCGAGTGGTCGTTTGTTATTGGACTTCTGTGCTAGTCATGGACTGTCCATAACGAACACCATGTTCGAACATAAGGATGCTCATAAGTGTACGTGGTACCAGAGCACCCTAGGCCGAAGGTCGATGATCGATTTTGTAATCGTATCGTCTGATCTGAGGCCGCATGTTTTGGACACTCGGGTGAAGAGAGGGGCGGAGCTGTCAACTGATCACTATCTGGTGGTGAGTTGGGTCAGAGGGTGGGGGAAGACTCTGGACAGACCTGGTAAGCCCAAACGGGTAGTGAGGGTGAACTGGGAACGTCTGGAGGAGGCCCCTGTCCGAGAGATCTTCAACTCACACCTCCGGCGGAGCTTTTCTGGCATCCCTGTGGAGGTTGGGGGCATTGAACCCGAGTGGGCGATGTTCAAAGCTTCCATTGCTGAAGCTGCGGCGGTGAGCTGTGGTTTTAAGGTCTTAGGTGCCTCAAGGGGCGGCAACCCTCGAACACCGTGGTGGACACCGGTGGTCAGGGAAGCCGTCCGACTGAAGAAGGAGGCCTTCCGGGATATGTTATCTCGGAGGTCTCCGGAGGCAGTTGCAGGGTACCGACGGGCCCGAAGAGCAGCAGCCACTGCTGTGACGGAGGCAAAGCAGCGGGTGTGGGAGGAGTTCGGAGCAGCCATGGAGAAGGACTTTCGGTCGGCACCAAAGTGCTTCTGGAAAACCATCCGGCACCTCAGGAGGGGGAAACGGGGAACCATCCAAGCTGTGTACAGTAAGGATGGGACACTGTTGACCTCAACCGAGGAGGTAATCGGGCGGTGGAAGGAGCACTTTGAGGAACTTCTGAATCCGACCAATACGCCCTCTATGGTAGAGGCAGAGCTGGAAGCTGATGGGGGACCATCATCAATTACCCTGGTGGAAGTCACTGAGGTAGTCAAACAACTCCACAGTGGCAAAGCCCCGGGGATTGATGAGATCCGCCCAGAAATGCTGAAGGCTCTGGGTGGGGAGGGGCTGTCTTGGATGACACGTCTCTTCAACACCGCGTGGAAGTCGGTGACAGTGCCTAAGGAGTGGCAGACCGGGGTGGTGGTTCCCCTTTTCAAAAAGGGGGACCAGAGAGTGTGTGCCAATTACAGGGGTATCACACTGCTCAGCCTCCCTGGTAAAGTCTACTCCAAGGTGCTGGAAAGGAGGGTTCGGCCGATAGTCGAACCTCAGATCGAAGAGGAACAATGCGGATTCCGTCCTGGCCGTGGAACAACGGACCAGCTCTTCACTCTCGCAAGGATCCTGGAGGGGGCCTGGGAGTATGCCCATCCAGTCTACATGTGTTTTGTGGACTTGGAGAAGGCATATGACCGGGTCCCCCGGGAGATACTGTGGGGGGTGCTGCGGGAGTATGGGCTGAGGGGGTCACTTCTCAGGGCCATCCAATCCCTGTACGCCCAAAGCGAGAGCTGTGTTCGGATCCTCGGCAGTAAGTCGGACTCGTTTCCGGTGGGGGTTGGCCTCCGCCAGGGCTGCGCTTTGTCACCAATCCTGTTCGTGATATTCATGGACAGGATATCGAGGCGTAGTCGGGGGGAGGAGGGTTTGCAGTTCGGTGTGCTGGGGATCACATCGCTGCTTTTTGCAGATGATGTGGTCCTGTTGGCATCACCGGTCTGCGACCTCTAGCACTCACTGGATCAGTTCGCCGCCGAGTGTGATGCAGTCGGGATGAGAATCAGCACCTCTAAATCTGAGGCCATGGTTCTCAGCAGGAAACCGATGGATTGCCTACTCCGGGTAGGGAATGAGTCCTTACCCCAAGTGAAGGAGTTTAAGTATCTCGGGGTCTTGTTCGCGAGTGAGGGGACGATGGAACGTGAGATTGGTCGGAGAATCGGAGCAGCAGGGGCGGTATTGCATTCGCTTTACCGCACCGTTGTGACGAAAAGAGAGCTGAGCCGGAAGGCAAAGCTCTCGATCTACCGTTCAATCTTCGTTCCTACTCTCACCTATGGTCATGAGGGTTGGGTCATGACCGAAAGAACAAGGTCGCGGGTGCAAGCGGCCGAAATGGGTTTCCTCAGGAGGGTGGCTGGCGTCTCCCTTAGAGATAGGGTAAGAAGCTCACTCATCCGTGAGGGACTCGGAGTAGAGTCCTTGCTCCTTTGCGTCGAAAGGAGCCAGTTGAGGTGGTTCGGGCATCTAGCACGGATGCCTCCTGGGCGCCTCCCTTGGGAGGTGTTCCAGGCACGACCAGCTGGGAGGAGACCACGGGGAAGACCCAGGACTAGGTGGAGAGATTATATCTCTACTCTGGCCTGGGAACGCCTCGGGATCCCCCAGTCAGAGCTGGTTAATGTGGCCCGGGAAAGGGAAGTTTGGGGTCCCCTGCTGGAGCTGTTGCCCCCGCGACCCGATCCCGGATAAGCGGTTGAAGATGGATGGATGGATGAAAGTGTTTTTAAAATAGGCTATGCCACATCAAATATATAAGGACATTTTGGGTTAAGGCCTCTTCTGTACAAACTTAGTACCACCCCTTAGTTGCACTTCTCTAGGTTATGGACCAAAATAGAACTCAACAGGGAGGCTCCGGAAGTGAAAATCCCGTTCATATTCTGAATCATGTATTTGGTTATTAGCCATAATGTCATAACCATGCGAGATAGACTTACCACAAACTATGAGATTCTGAAACGATGGTACGCTATATGCTCCTGTAGAATACAAAAGTCCATATCAGCCTTGTTTTAAGAAAAACACATTTTATTCGCAATATCATTGCTCAGAATCGAATGTTTTATGGTTATGATTCATCTCGTAGCTGGTTATACAATTCTACAATTTCATTTAGCAGATGCTTTTGTCCAAAGCGACGTGCATCTGAGAGTTCGTACAACACAAGCAAGGATCTAGATAGGAGGGAACAACATGAGTAAGAGCCAACAACAGCTTCAAGTCTGATTGGACACAGGTGCCGACGGGCAGTGCATAGAGACAATGCACAGGGTGGATAGAAGCAGATTGTTTTTGTCATCGTCAGCATTAACATTATCAAATCGACACGACCGAACAATTGAGGCCATGTGAACCTTAAAGGTTAGCTGGTCATCAATCATGACACCCAGATTCCGGGCAGACTTTGTGGGTTTGAGTTTGGTTGGTCCAAGCTGGATATTGATCTGTGGTTGTATATATGGGCTGGCTGGGATGACAAGGACCTCAGTCTTAGATAGGTTGAGCTGAAGGTGGTGTTCTTTCATCCATTTAGAGCAGGGCTGTCCAAAGCGGGGCCCGTGGGCCAAAGTTGGCCCGCCATCAGGTTTGATTTGGCCCGCCAGATGTTAGCAAATTCTTTTTTTTATTAAAAGACCCAACCGACTGTACTGTCTTTTGGAGGCCGTACCAGGCTCGGGTTTATGTTTAGAAGATAGTGGCATCATATGAAACTAGAAAACCTAAGGATTCCATTAGTACCATATCATGTTATATTAGCTTGTCAGGAAGGAGGGTTAAATGTTGGTGAGGACAAACTGGCATGGCCATTTTTCAAGGCGTCCCTTGACCTCTGACCTCAAGATATGTGACTGAAAATGGGTTCTATGGGTACCCATGAGTCTGCCCTTTACAGACATGCCCACTTTATAATAATCGTATGCAGTTTTGGGGAAAACATGCAGTTCTTTGAATGCAGTATACATGTGTTATTTTGGCCTATTCTAAAAATGGTGTTTTAATATTTCTACATACTGGGGTCAATAAACAGTCTTGAAAATGCATAAATTGCATAAAAGAGCCCAATTGTATTCAGCAGGTGGGTTTTAAGGTGCTAACTATGTAAAACATATTCAATTAAGGGAACTTGATCCTAGTACCGTTTTGCATGTTAATAATACGATACAATAGGTGTTTAATTTTGGCCCGTGGCTCACCATTGAGTTCCAGTTTTGGCCCTCCAAGGGAAAAGTTTGGGCACCCTTGATTTAGAGATATCAGCAAGGCATGATGTAATCCGTGCCGAGACTGTAGTGTTGTCTGGCTGGAATGATATGAAGACTTGGGTATCATCCGCATAGCAGTGGTATGTATGAGAAACCATGGGAGTGGATGATTGTATCAAGTGAGGTGGTGTATATTGAGAAGAGAAGGGGACCGAGCACTGACCCTTGAGGCACCCCTGTGGATAAGCAGTGCGGTTTGGACACTTCTCCCTTCCAAGATACTCTAAAAGATCTCCCTTAGAGGTAGGACATGAACCAGGGGAGGGCAGATCCTAAGATACCAAGCTTAGAGTGTGGAGAGGAGGATTTGGTGGTTTACTGTGTCTAAAGCAGCTGACAAATCTAGCAGCAATAGAGCTGAGGACTGGCAAGCAGCTCTCGCCAAACGCAGAAATTCTGTTACCGACAATAGCGCAATCTCGGTAGAGTGGCCCCGCTTAAAGCCAGACTGATTTGGGTCGAATAGATTGTTCTTGGACAGGAATTCAGAGACTTGATTAAAGACTGTGCGCTCAAGTATTTTTGACAGGAAGGGTAGAAGTGAAACCGGTCTGTAGTTTTCAACTTCGGTTGGGTTTTCTGAGCAGTGGGGAACACACCTGTTGACAGCGAGGAGTTGATGATGTGCGTGACGGCAGGGTTAAGTGTAAGGGAAATGGTCTGTAGGAGGTCTGATGGTATTGGGTCCAGCGAACAGGTAATGGGCCGAGAGTCCTGCAGAAGCTTGGAGACTTCGTCATCAGTCAGAGGGGAGAATAAGGTGAAAGAGGTGCTTTTAGCTGGTGGCTGCAGGCAGAGTTGGTTGGCTTGGTTCAATGCTTAGTACTCTTTATATAAGGATTTTCTGAAATGTCAAATTACCTGAAAGTCCATCCAAAAGTTTTTGAAATATTTCAGTCTGGAACAAAGAGGTGGACCACTGCACTAAAGAACAGGTATTCCTCCTCCCCCAGATTCCCCCTCAACTCGTGTCTCACGCTCTCAATGGCTGTATAGCTCGTGGCTGAAGCCCCCAACAGGTCCAGATATTTATAATGCTAGATATCTGGAATGTGTCCGCGAGGTATCGGCGAGCGTCTTGGCTCCAACTTTGAGCAGCACACATACGACGCTCGAACGCCGATGTGCGCATGGCGAGCACATGTCAATTTGCCTGTGATTTGGGGCTTTTGTCAGGGGGCTCCAAAACATGTCAGGGAGCAAAAAATCAGGGCTAAAGTCGAGCACTGTGAAATAGGCATAAGGGGCGCCTTGCTGGAGAGTGTTCACAAAAACTGGTATTTTACCTAGAATTCTTAGCTATGCCCCTGCCCTCAAATATTTCTCATTTATTACCTAAAAGACAGCACAAGAACGAACATGCATATACAGTAAATGCTGAAATGCCTCCACCGTGTCTTAAAGGTCCCATATCATGCTGATTTTCAGGTTCATTACTGTATTTTGTGTTTCTACTAGAGCATGTTTACATGCTGTAATGTTCAAAAAAAACTTTATTGTCTGCCTGAATATACCTGTATTTACCCTCTGTCTGAAACGTTCCGTTTTAGCACATTTCAATGAAATGCAATGGAATTAAGCTGCTAGGCAACAGCTTGGGTCCATATTTACTTCCTGTCAGCTGATGTTATTTACATACACTGCAACAGGAAATAAACTAGGACACATACATTAGAATGTTTACATTTAAAACCGTGTAATGGTCTAAATATTCTATATTTGTGACATCACAATGGACAGAAATCCTAACAGCTTGTTTCAAACGCACAATTTCTGAATACGAACTGTGTGTATTTCTCTGTATATTGAGCATTTTGATAGTTTAACAGTATTTATATATCACTTAAACCTGCTTTATAATAAATTTGATAAAAGACATGAAAATCTCACTTTTTACAATATGGAACCTTTAATATGTCACAAATATATACATTTACACTGACTGAAACCCCACATGGCTGTAATTCTTTGTTTTCACAGCATTTCAAAATCAATAGAAGTCTGGTTTTCACAAGAACAGCTGCGCGCTATGTGTTCTGTCTTTTTTTCCTGTTAGATATAACCTTGAATTCATCATCTTGTCATGTTATGATCCTCTCTTCATTAACCACTATCTTTCACTTTCTCTCTGACCGCTGTCTGTCTTCCTGTCTCACACACACACACACACACACACACACACACACACACACACACACACAAACACTTGCAGCATTTTAGGAGTGTACGTCAGCCTTTACAGGTCAGCTTCAAGGCCAGCACTGGTGTTTCTCTTCAGAGATGACACTGACCTTTCTCTGTTCAGTCAGTTATTGAAAAGGTCAGCCAAAAGCTATGGTGAGGGAGGGACAGACTACATTGCTTCACCTGACTGGCCTTCAAAAGATGATGCATGCTGTGTTGGGTGTTAGGTGAATGTTAGTTGTAATTTAGATTGTTAGTGTCATGTATTAGTACACTGGATGAATTATTTGACACGCATGAAGATAAATGTAAGCCGTAACTGAGTTTCTAAATCACTCATCGCACCCATTGTGCGACCATTAATCAGTCCTGATTGGGTCACACAAATACCCACATCCAACCAGAGTCAGTAGACGCATTCTCACTAGATCACAGAAACCAATCAGTTCTCTGGATTGAAAGGTGCATCAGTCGCGGTCCCTGGTGTTGTGCCTTCATACATCAATTAACTCTCTGGTCCAAACTGACTGTCCTGAGCCAAGATACATTCTGCGACCAGTGTGCCGCAATTAAAATCATAAATTACCGTTGTCATCGATACATAGAGCTTCCTGCACAAATTACACACGCATAAATTACACAGCTTTTGTATCCCAGTCTCCCTCATGAAAACATGACATAGCAGATTAAGCTGGATGATGGATAATATGTGCTAACCGTCAGCGCCGACAAGCTCCAAGCGTATAGATCCAGGGATGAAGAGTGCCGGTAGAGAGATGGAGCGAACAGATTGAGAGCACATTCCCCAGTTGAGCTGGAATTGATGAGGGTTTTTTTTCAGAGTGTAGGTATGAGGGTGCACGACTGTCAGAGTAAATCTGGGAGAGATTGGAGCTGCTGGGACTGTCGAGCTCCTACTCGCTCGCCCCCAGACTGCCTTGAGAAGTGATGGATGGCCTCGCCTTCAGTTTCTACAGAGCTATAGAGTCTCTCATTGACACAGAAGCAATTCAATTTGTACAAGAACATGGGGACAAAACAGGTTCATATCAAAAGTTATTTGTCACATAAATGAAATTAAAGCGACACAAAAATAAATGTATACAGCATGAAATATCAACCCCAACAAATAGGATGAGAGTGTAGGTGTACATGTGTTTCTCTTTTGTGGACACCTGCAGCACATGAATCAGTGTATGAGTACCAGGCAATGTAAATAAAAAGTTACAGTACAGCCCGTTAATCAGCCCTGTCTCCTAAAATTACATTCCCATGCAACTAAACTGCGTTGTGAATTACATTTCGAGGGGAAACGTATTTTTTGCGG
This sequence comes from Sebastes fasciatus, assembly GCF_043250625.1. Classification (NCBI taxonomy): domain Eukaryota; kingdom Metazoa; phylum Chordata; class Actinopteri; order Perciformes; family Sebastidae; genus Sebastes; species Sebastes fasciatus. The sequence continues at coordinate 3,159,853 of NC_133803.1, read as the reverse complement.
ATTACGTTTGGTTTTTGACGAATCACAAATACATTTGTAATGACAGTCCACAGAAGTCCACATAGGGAGGAGGTCGGGGTGGTGGATAGGTCAAACAATCACAGAACTTTAACCCAGGAGGCCACTGTTTGTGTCCCGTGAGAAACTAAAAGTCAGCATTCACTTATTTTGATTTACGTCTGTAGTTTAATAACCTAACACCCTTGTCATTTTAAGCCAAACCATGATGTTTTTTTACGAGAGCTGTCAATCGATTTAAAATATTTAATCGCGATTAATCGCATGATTGTCCATCATAAAGTGGGCATGTCTGTAAAGGGGAGACTCGTGGGTACCCATAGAACCCATTTACATTCACATATCTTGAGGTCAGAGGTCAAGGGACCTCTTTGAAAATGAACATGCCAGTTCTTCCTCGCCAAAATCTGGCGTAAATTTGGAGCGTTATTTAACCTCCTTCACGACAAGCTAGTCCACTACAACCTAAAAATCGCAAGTTGCGTTAATGTGTTGAAGAAATTAGTGCCGTTAAAACAAATTTGCGTTAACGTGTTATTATTGCATCACAGCCCTATTTTTCTACTAAACCTAACAAAGTAGTTTTGATGTGATTTGATTTGATTTGATTTGATTTGATTTGATGATAGGGACGATGCAATTTAACATAGTTCTAGTACAGGGCATGAAACTGATGTGCTGCAAAGAGACTTTATAGCTATTGTTAATTTTCAACTCTTGTCCCTAGTTGGGATTTTACATGTACAGAATAATTAAAATATACAACTATCTGACAAAACCACGATGTGAAAATACAATAAAATACACATACATAACCAACACAAAACACATACACCAGTGTTCTTTGTTTTGTTTCAATTTACAATGTTAACCACATGTTTAAAGGTCCCATATCGTGCTCATTTTCAGGTTCATACTTTTTGTGTTTCTACTATAACTTGTTTACATGCTGTAATGTTCAAAAAAACTTTTATTTTCCTCATACTGTCTGCTTGAATATACCTGTATTTACCCTCTGTCTGAAACGCTCCGTTTTAGTTCATTTCCACAGAATTGTGTTACCTGGCAACAGTTTGGATCCATGTTTACTTCCCGTCAGCTGATGTTATTTACATACACTGGAACCAGGAATAAACAGGAACACATTTAGAATGTTTACGTTTAAAACCGTGTAATGGCCTAAATATTGTATATTTGTGACATCACAAATGGACAGAAATCCTAACGGCTTGTTTCAAACGCACAATTTCTGAATACGGGCTGTGTGTATTTCTCTGTATATATAGCGCTTTGATACTTTCACAGTATTTATAAAGCACTTAAACCTGCTTTATAATATAAAAGACATGAAAATCTTAGTTTTCACAATATGGGTCCTTTAAAACTGCGACTGTAATTCGGGAGAAAATATGTTTCCCTCTAAACGTAATTGAGGATGCAGTTTAGTTATATGGGAACATAATTTTGTAGGAGACAGGGTAACATTAGTTGTACTAAATGAAAATGTCTGATTAGAAATTCTTCCCTAATTGTTTTTAATAAAATGCCACATTTTAACAATTTTACTGAGTTTCATAGTAAGTTTCAGCTCATAGTTTATCTGTCCAACACACAAATTTACTATTATGGTTCACTCTCACAGCATCATTTTCAGCGAAAAGGCTCTAACAAACCACTTTTCATTACGTGCTCAGCATCAAACTGCACACAGACAAAATTAGCACAACTTGTGAACATACAGTAGTGCAGCATTTAGCAGCTATAGAGCCAGATATGTCCATTGGGAGTTGATGGAGACCCAAACAGAGTCAAAAGGACAGTGAATATTGGACTTATATTCATTAGGAGGACAAAGAAATTGTTTGCTTATGCATTCATAATATCAATTTTATAAGGTGAGAATATGTCAATGTTGTGTTTACAGCTCATGGTGTTGCCCCCACGTGGCCATACAATTAATTAACACAGGTTTAAGAATTAGGTATTCAAATTTAATTTTCAGAAGTTATTTGTTTGTCGTACCACTGGAGAAAAGTTGTCTTTCCTTAAAGGGACTGTTTGTAAGAATCAGAAATTGCTTGTGAACAGCGACACCTTTGGCTGTTAAGGGACTGTTTGTAACTTCTTACACGTATAAATCATTGCGGGTTGGTGTCCCATGCACACTCGCGTGTGGCTACGCTGTTCAGACAAGACTCCAACACAAACTACACGGAAGCACCAAAACCTCTTGGTTGTATCTAGTGAAGCCCGTCTGTTAAACAGTGTTGGCCGCGGTCAAAGGACGCGGGGGAGACCGTAGCTTTGGTCTCCAGGACCGGAGTCTCTGCTGTACTCTGCTCCTCTGCCTGCCTTCACTCACACACCGCGCTCGTTCTCACTCAGCTCGCTCCACCTCACGTGCATGCTGCTCACTCCACACTGCAGAAGAGTTAGTAGCTCTGAGAATATCTAGTGAATGCACAGTGGACATTTGTGCAGAAATAAATGCTGCAGCTCCTCCAGACCAAAAGAGGTTTCCCGTGTCTTGTGAAGTGACGGGGCTCCGCAGAGAAACGTTATCGTCTCCGACCAAAACTCCGGTGTCTCCCCTGATCCCTCCGGCCGCGGTCGGGAGGCAGTGGCAGGAAAAACCAACACTAGGATCAGCAGTGATTCATGGAGGCAAGCAGGCAGGCAGAGGAGCAGAGTACAGCAGAGACTCCGGCCCTGGAGACCAAAGCTACGGTCTCTCCCGTGTCCTCCAACACTGTTTAACAGACGGGCTTCACTAGATACAACTTTGCGGTTTTGGTGCTTCCGTGTAGTTTGTGATGGAGTCTTGTCTAAACAGCGTAGCCACACGCGAGCACGCATGGGACACTGACCCGCAATGATTTATACCTGTAAGAAATTACAAACAATCCCTTTAAACATTCAACCTTCAAGGACCCCATGAAAGCACCACAATTTTCCCCTGATAGAGAATATACAGAACACAGGAGTTTGTCTCTTTGGTGAATGCTAGTCAATAGCAGCAGCTGATTGTACAACATTATAGGGGAGAGTGATAAAAGGAAAGAGGTACTGTACTGCTGAGATGTGATTACATTCACACAGATTTATTATAACTAATGCATTAGCATCATTCTAAGCCACCTACGAAACAATTATGGGGTGATTTTGCCGATAGAATGTCGTATTACAAACATGTTTCAACTCAGAATCGTAGTCGTGTCACTTTCACACATAGACACATTTCAAAGTGTGAGATAGTTTGTGTCATTACAGGGAAGAGGAATTTTTGAAATGTTCTTGTGGCCCTGTTGGTATTAAAGTTAAATGTCTTACATGTTGGCCGTTCCCCTTCAGTATTCTAGATCATACCCTCCTTCCTGTGAGTGTACCTGTCTTAAAGATGGATGGTGTTCCTGCTCTATTGATTCGTTCCAAAGATGTTGTGTGGATTCAGACTGGAAGTGAAAAAGACAGAAGTTGGCAAATAGCCAGGCACTGTTTCTGTTAGCAAAAAGATTTTCATTACACATGCCTGTGTAGAGGCAAACGGGCAGATAAAGTGGAGAGAAGTAAATAATGTTGTCAGATTGTTCATTTTTCTATACATTTACTAGAAGCTAGTTGCCTAAAGGACGTTATAGAGAAAGAAGAACCATCAAAGCATCCAGAGAAAAAGCTATTTTCCATAATAAAAATCCCATCATCTATTTTCATGCCTTGTAAGCAGAAGCCATCTGGACCTTTGGGTGCATCAAAATGTTTTTTTAAATCACATCCGAGCTTGCAAGATCAAAAAAGTATCAAAATATCATGACAGTGTTTATTTACCTTAAAGCAAAGCAGAGCAATAATAAAGGCATCATGAAGGGATGTGATACGAGGAAAAAATCGAATTAAAAAGTAGAGAAAAAAAGTTGTGAGTAACTTCCTGGCGTCTTGTTGTCACTATGAGGTTGACAGAGCCAGGCCAGCTGTTTCCCCCTACTTCCTTTCTTTAAGCTAAGCTAATCGTCTCCTGGCTCTGGGTTGCCAGATTGGGCTACTTTTGATTAAGTTGGGCCAGGAAAAACAGCGTTGGGCTGGTAGATGGAGTTTGGGCTGCTTTTGTCAACATTTGGCGAGGTTTTGGAGGTTTTCTGAAAATATACAAAATATTATCAAACAAGCTGTCATTTTTTTGGTCAGAAATACAGATACAAAATTTAGTAAACTCTGTTGTGTCCACTCACTCATACAGTATATTTGACTCATTTAATTTAAGAAATATTTGATTGACATGAGTTGTATTCAATTGTCATTAGGGACAAAAGGGAGGACCTACTTACCTTCAAATCATCTTCATTGACATGGGACTTTGTGTATATTTGGTTGTCTAACTGCACTCTTTGTGGGTTTGGATAGCATTATCTAACATTTTATCTTTGGTTATTTATTGAAGATATGAAGCTTTGTATACATATGATAGGTTTCCTATTGCGCATGTAATGGTTTTACACGGGTTTCTGGCAAGGTTATGATTTGGGCTAGTTTTTATCGAATTGGGCAGGTTTTAAGTTGTGATTGGGCTGGAAACTTGCAATCTGATCTGGCAACACTGTCCTGGCTCTGGGTCCCTATATAGTGTACAGACACCAGGGTGGTATTGGTCTTCTCGTCAAACTTTCGGAAGAAAAGTGAATAAGCATATTTCCCACAAAAAAGTGAATAAGCATATTTCCCCCCCAAAAAGCAAACAACTTCTACTGATTAGTCAAGTCAAAACAAAATAACCCCACCTCCCAAACCAGCCAATTAGACGGTCGTCAGGCTTTTAAATAGGCGTTATCAGTCGCTTTAAGCCAATAGGAGTCTACTACACCCACTAGTAGGTTTTATCATTTATTCACATGTAGATCACCAAAAGAAGGTATAAAAGAAGACGACGGCGACCTCTAGCGACTGTAGTAATTATGACAGGAGCAGAAGCGGAAGTCAGGCGCCGTAGTATAGACAGTGTGAAGCTCCATAAGGGGATATAGGGTTTTCAACCAGGTGACCAGAGTTCACATCACATGTGATACCAGCAATGTGTAGTTGTCTTTGTGTTCTTAGTTATTTTAACCAAAAACACTGTTTTTCCATAAACTTAAGTGTTTTTTTTTTGCCTAAACCTAAAGAAGCTACAATTTTATTGCCTAAACCTAAAAAAAAAAAAATGTTTTGTTTGTGTTCAAAAGGTGACATTTCATTCAGTTTTACAACATTTTAGAACGTGTTGCTTTTAAGTTTCACTTTCACAACATAGTAGGCGTAGTAGGCCCCTATTGACTCACATCTATGGTGCTTATAGCAACTGACAACACCTATTAATGGCCTGATAACAGTTGAATCGGGTGCCCAAATTGTCTGTCCAATAACGAAGCTGAATGAAGTGAAACAAAATGGCAATTCAGTTTAGAAAAGAGTTAGTATGGAAGTACAGTAGCTGTCACTTTTCTTGTCAACATGAAATAACCTTTCATAGAATTACACTGGGGTCACTGTTATATGTATACACAAGGTATATGTTTATGACTTGGTTAAATGAATTTAGTCTACAAAAGATTTCTAGAGACAGTTCCTGTTCCACAGTCATCAACACAATAGTGAGCAGATCCACAAATACACAAGACTTGACAGAGCTGTCAAACAGACTGATAATGGAAAATCTTCAAAGACATGTAGCTCTGGGCTTCCAGCCATTACAGACCAAGCGCCAAGAATCTTGTCATCCATTTCTTTCTTTTATTTGACCAGTGGCGTCAAGCTCAGATGATCGCTCCTTTTTTAAATTAACCAGAGATGGAAAAGGGGCCCTCAGCCAACCGGCTACTGCACTCTGTAAAAAGTCAACTGGATTTGCTTTGTAGTCTTGAAGACATTTCTTACTCACCCAACAGGCCAAAACTCTGTTCAACTTTGCACAGCATGGCCAGTTGCGTTTATCTTGCTAGAAAACCCCATGACCTGGACGACAGAGAATCTTTATTATAGCACTCTTTCTCTGAGAAGGTGGGTCCTAGTATCATGAAGTCACATCCTTATAAAGCTGCTGTGATTGTGCTTGAGTAAGCGCAGATCTGTTTGACTGCTCATCCGGCTGGCAGGGCACTTGGAGCTCTGGGTTCACTCAGGAGACCCGAACAGACAGTCAGATGAACTAAGAGCACACTGTATCTCTGGAGAGGTGCACTCCGTGTCACTTTCCATAAGGCAGGAACAGGCAGCGGCTCAATAGGTGACAAGCTGTGACAGCGCACTGTCATTTCTTAGAGAGTGAAAACCAGATACTTGCTCCCTATATACTGCAGTTATGAGGCCATGATGGATGGTAAAACTTATTTGAAATTATCTAGGGTGTGCATGACAAAGTGCAGTTATTGCACCAAAGGAATTATTCTCTTACACAGTAAAAAGCTGTAAATATATATACTGTATATCGTTGTATGCAGTCACGGTGCATCTAAAATTTGCCTCCTTTTCCAATGCTGATTAGCCCGCAAAGCCCTAATGCTAATGCTTTTTAGGTTGTAGCAGACCCAGTTTTAAAGCTAGAGTGAAGAGATACTGGCATTTTATTATTGTCCTTTATTTAACCAGGTTAGTCCCATTGAGATCAAAGATCTCTTTTACAAGCGAGACCTGGCCAAGACAGCAGCAAGACAGTTATAGTGAAAGTAACAGACAACACATAAATTAACAACATTAGAAAATATGAAATGAAACTAGATGATCTAAGGAATCCATTGGCTTGTCACGAAGGAGGCGAAATAACGCTCCATTTACGCAAAATTTTGGTGAGGAAAAACTGTCATGGCCATTTTCAAAGGGGTCCCTTGACCTCTGACCTCCAGATATGTGAATGTAAATAGGTTCTATAGGTTCTATGGGTACCCACGAGTCTCCCCTTTACAGACATGCCCACTTTATGATAATCACATGCAGTTTGGGGCAAGTCATAGTCAAGTCAGCACACTGACAGCTATTGTTGCCTGTTGGGCTGCAGTTTGCCATGTTATGATTTCAGCATATTTTTAATGCTAAATGCAGTACCTGTGAGGGTTTCTGGACAATATTTGTCATTGTTTTGTTGTTAATTGATTTTCAATAATAAATATATACATACATTTGTATAAAGCAGCATATTTTCCCACTCCCATGTTGATAAGAGGATTAAATACTTGTCAAATCTCCCTTTAAGGTACATTTTGAACAGATAAAAAATGTGTGATTCATTTAAAATTAACTATAGACAATCATGCTATTAATGGCAATTAAATATTGTAATTGATGACAGCCCTACTTACAGCATATGTGGCCCGGATCTAGTCCAATCCGGCTCTTTAATCCAGTTCAGTCCACTCCAGTCCAGTCCAATCCAGCGATCCTCCTCGTGTCCGCGTCTTAGCTCCTCCCGTACTCCAACAGCCGTCTGCCCGTCTCGGCCGTCTCTCCAGCACCGTCCGAAACTGTGAAACAACAAGAGACCAGGACCAGTAGTGTGTTCTCCACTACTTTGCTATCACAACTCCAGATAAAAGCTATCCTGGTCTGTTTTGGTGTGTCCGCCACGTAAATGTACCAAAGGGTACTTACGTTTTTTGAGTGAATCTGCGTTGGCGGACACGGTCTGCTGCATGTAGTCTCACAGGACTCTCAGGTCACTGGGCTGGTAGGTAGTAGCAGGAGGGCTTTTCTGCTGCACTGCTGTCTCTGGACTGTCTCTGACTGAAGATCTCCTCCTCTGCTGCAAGCCGTTCTCTCCTTTTGTGTCCTCTCCACCTGTGCTGCATCCTGCTAATTGCAGGCTCTCCGCCACACCTGCCGCTCCTCTCCTAATCAGTGTCTTTGATTGGGGGTGTGGCTGTCCATGGGTCTCATTCCAGTTCATGACTTCTTAAAAACACTTCAATTTACGTATTAAAAGCAATCCAAACAACATGCAGGGATAAAACACACAATACAATAAAAACCATAAAACATGCAAAATAGAATAAAATCAACCATAAAACATGCAAAATAGAATAAAAACAACCATAAAATATAAATCATGCATAAGTCATTTTTGACCCTGTCACACATATCCCAGCCATGCACGTAAACTCAAATTCACAATAATATCTGCGACCTAAACTCTGTCATAGTTTGTTTAAACTTCATTTTGTCAACATAACAGTCCCCTTATAGTACATGTGCAAAACATATTTATGGCAATAGTCAGCAGCATCGTTCAAATCATTGTTCGTATGTTCAACGTACACCAGCTATGACATGGCTTTTGAATGTGAACAGGCTGAAATGTAATCATTTTGAACCCCCACATCTTCTATACATGTATGCATTTGGACCATTTCTATATTGAACGCTTGATCAAAGTGATGGATGTAATATCTTTCAACATCCTTCCTTTCAGCTTTGATGGATTTCGCATGCAGGGACGATCCTCTCCCTACAGCATGCTGAGTGAAACATCAGAGTCACCTTGATCACAGACAGTAAAAAGGACTTATGGCACCTGATGAAGATGGGTCTCTTTTAACCCTTCCTAGTCTACACAGCCACCTTAGAATCAAACATAAAATCACCCAGCTCTATGTCAGGGCAGCATCAATTCTTGCAAAGACCAATGTGTAGCACAGAAAGACAAAGAGAAAAGCTTTCGGCCGGATCAAAACCTCTAAAAAGAACATCCCTCCACAAAAGCAAGTTTGTCACTTAAAGGTCCCATATTATAAAAAAGTGAGATTTTCATGTTTTTATATTATAAAGCAGGTTTAAAGGGACTATTTGTAACTTTCAGAATTGCTTATTAACAGCGACACCTGTGGCCGTGAAATCAACGAAAGTCAGCGTCGAGCTCGCGCTTGCTCGCGCTTGCTCGCGCTTGCTCGCGCTTGCTCGCGCTTGCTCGCTCTAAATATACCTGAACGAGCATCGCTCAAAACAGTGAAGAGACACACGTCAGCTAAAACCACAATATCACTCTATATTTCAGCTGCTTGGCAGTAATGTTAGCTGACCAGACGAAGGTCTATCCATGAACATGATTTAGATCTGATCTTAGTGTTGGCTTTTACTGCCTCAGCGCAGGCTGATGCAGTGGGGTTCTGCAGCGTGTCTTCCTGCTCTCTCCGCCCGCAGCCGGAGAGAGCAGGGAGACACCGGCACCCGGTCGGTAATGAGACGGTAACGAGACGATAATGTTACTCGCTGAGGAGCTCCGTCACTTCACAAGACACGGGAAACCTCTGTTGGTCTGGAGGAGCTGCAGCATTTATTTCTGCACAAACGTCCACTGTGCATTCACTAGATATTCTCAGAGCTACTAACTCTTCTGCAGTGTGGAGTGAGCGCGCGTTCACGTCTAGAGGTGGAGCGAGCTGAGCGAGAACGCACGCTGTCTGAGTGAAGGCAGGCAGGCAGAGGAGGAGAGGCAGCGGCCACACGCGAACACGCATATGCGAGCGCGCATGTTTGGCGACCCGCTACATTTATACGCTTAAAAAGTTACAAACAGTCCCTTTAAGTCCCATATAAATACTGTGAAAGTATCAAAACGCTCAATCCACAGGGAAATACACACAGCCAGTATTCAAAAACTCTGCATTTGAAACAAGCTGTCAGGATTTATGTGCATTTGTGATGTCACAAATATACAATATTTAGACCCTTTACACAGATTTAAAGGTAAACATTCTAAATGTGTCCCAGTTTATTCCCGGTTGCAGTGTATGTGAATGTCATCAGCTGACAGGAAGTACACATGGACCCAAGCTGTTGCCTAGCAACGCAATTCTGTTGCAATTTCGTCGCAATTCCGTCGAAATGCGCTAACACGGAGCCTTTCAGACAGAGGGTAAATAAAGGCATATTCAGGCCGTCAGTATGAGGAAAATAAAGTTGTTTTTTTTAACATTACAGCATGTAAACATGTTCTAGAAACACAAAATACAAGTATGATCCTGAAAATGAGCATAATATAGGACCTTTAAGTAGATCTCAGATGAGGGATGACAGACAATATGTGAGATGTTGGTTTGGAGCCTGCATTAGTGGAACAGCATCAAAGTGCACGTCCTCCTTGACTTCAACATCTAGTGGTGGTTGTTATTTTGTAATCGGGGATGAGGTTAAAGTCAGAATGTTTCTAACATTACTAAACCCACAAAGTAATACTGTGTCATGAAATGAATAGTTTGGCATTTTGGGAAATGAAAAATAAAAATAGAACAGTTAGTGAGCTGTAGAGGTGCTGGTAGGTTTGCAGTTTGCAGGCTTCATGCTAAGTAAGCTAAGCTAACTAGCTGCTGGTTGTAGCATAATTGTCACAAAAGGTGAATACAGGCAACAGAGTAAGGACCCAATCACAGACGAGCATGATCAGTTCAGTGATATAATGAGGAAGTTGCAAAAACTTACAGAGTCACAAGGCAGGCAAGGGGGAAAAACAAGAAGGCAGTTCCAACAGGCAAAAAATCCAAAGTTTGAAGATGGGAAATTCAGAGTCCAAAAGATCAGGGAGAGGTCCAGAACCAGCCGGTTACAGATTCCAGGTGTAATAACCACATTTACATCAGTTATTTTGCATTTCTCTGTCATCTTAAATGTGTGGATCAGTGCAAATTATTGATAACATGCATAACTCTTATTCTGTTAAGGTGCATTGTGTATCTTGAAACGTTTTGTGCATTTGTAATACAAATCATTCAACTACATATACTATATATATCACTCTGTTCAGACAGTGGTTTAATGATTTAGAGTTGATGTATGTTTTCAAAATGTTTAAAGCAGGCAGGTTCAGTACTTTATTAACTTTAGGGAATTAATGACCTGGGAGGAGTTTAATTACCTGTTGAACTCTGGGTAATCCAGATAGAAAGCAGAGTTGTCATGTCTGCTTATTATAAGTGACTTTGGTTTTTTTTCCTGAAAAGTCGCTTACAAATATTGGGAGTTGCTTCTTTTGGGCTTGTTGCTTGTTTCTCTCGCAAGATCTGGCAACACTGATAGAAAGACGGAGAAGAAATGGCGCAGAGCAGAGAGACAAGCACGTGTGAGGGTCATGATACATCAGATAACATTTTCGTTGTGTTTTATACAGTATATTAGACTGGGAATGCGTTCTATGGGTACCCACGAGTCTCCCCTTTACACTTTATGATAATCACATGCAGTTTGGGGCAAGTCATAGTCAAGTCAACACACTGACACACTGACAGCTGTTGTTGCCTGTTGGGCTGCAGTTTGCCATGTTATGATTTGAGCATATTTTTTATGCTAAATGCAGTACCTGTGAGGGTTTCTGGACAAAACCTGGCTCCCTTCTATACACAACCGCCTTTTAGTGCATGTTTGTGCATGTCAGCATGCCCCTCTAGCTAGTTCACGGCCGCTGCTCTGCACTGCTCTCATATGGCGATTACCGCTGATACCCGACCTACAACAGCGTTGTGGAAGCCGTAGCACCGACCCTCCGGTTCTCCCCCAGGGAAACACTGTTAGCTCTGTCAGCACTGTTGCAGTTGTTTACACTGTTAGTGCTGTGTTAGCTGCTAGGGGCTAGCTCAGTTGTCGCCATGTTGAGAGCCGTGTGGAGGCAATAGAAATGCTCTGAATTTCGTATTGAGCACCTTTAAGCAGGACATGCACAAATCCACTCCTCCATTAAAGTTGCCATTGATAGACGACTTAAACTGAATAAAACTTTATCATATGCTGAGCATATACCGTCTTTTTATTTGTGTTGCTGGGAACGATAAGGATAGAGTGAATACACTGAAAAGAGAGAGCAGAAATAGACAGAAGACACAGGACACCGACTACGGCAGTAAACACAGTATAATGACGAGCATACCTTTATGAAATCTGGCTAGACTCATTACACAGAGCTAAAGAGAGAGAGAGCAACCAGACAGCTTACTGGAAATGAACTGCATTCCCAGCATTTTGCTTCGAGCATTAAGACACACGCACACAAAGAAACTTGCCTCCTCAGCACATACTTGGACAGCATGTCATGACACTGTCGGATATTGCTCTCTTTCTGTCACTCATTCTGCACCTCTGGCATCGAGAAGCTTCATAAATACACACAAACACATACAGTATAGCTACTGATTACCTGTACTGTATGTGTGTAGATGTAAATGGAAGCAGCCATATTAGAAAAAAACACTGTAATTTATTTGGTAATTATTACTGTTATTTTATATTTATTATACATGTAACACTCTGTGAGACAGAATTTATTGAGTGACATTTTAATGAAGATTCCAGACCCAGGAAGTAGCACGTTATTGATGAACCACCGATGCGTGGCGGTGAATGCTGTTGTGCAGCAGTGGCCTTGACCTCAGAGATGTGAGCTCAGCTTTGGTTGTTGTACAGCTCGCTTTGACTGGTGAGAAAGTCTGAAGATAATGTTTAATTGGAAACTGCTGTCACTCCGTCCACCCTCTTCTCAGGCCACGTTCACCTTTACATCTTTAAAGGTCCCATATTATAAAAAAGTGAGATTTTCATGTTTTTTTATTATAGAGCAGGCTTAAGTCCTATATAAATACCATGAAAGTATCGAAACACTCAATCCACAGGGAAATACACACAGCCCGTATTCACAAATTCTGCATTTGAAACAAGCTGTCAGGATTTCTGCCCATTTGTGATGTCACAAATATATAATATTTAAACCCTTTACACAGATTTAAACGTAAACATTCTAAATATGTCCCAGTTTATTTCTGGTTGCAGTGTATGTGAATGTCATCAGCTGACAAGAAGAACACATGGACCCAAGCTGTTGCCTAGCAACGCAATTCTGTTGCAATTCCGCCAAAATGCGCTAAAACGAAGCATTTCAGACAGAGCGTTTAAACCTTTAAAAGGGTCATGTGCTTGTTGCTGCACTAGCTGCTGGTTGCAGTGGCTACCAGGAGGAGTGGGATCCAGGAGGGGACCAGACCAAGGGAAGTCCATCATATTTAATTCTTCTTAGTTATACTTTTATGTCCTGGCTAGTTGTATAGATCATACTGTTTTATTGTGAAAAGGTTACAGGTATATTCAGGCAGACCAAAAGAGGAAAGTAACAGGGTTTTTTTAACATTACAGCATGTAAACATGTTTTAGTAGAAACACAAAATACAAGTATGAACCTGAAAATGAGCACGATATGGGACCTTTAACATGTCCAAAGTTTTCTGTCCTAACATTTACAGATCCAAAACACCAAAAAACTGTTACAAAAGCACATAAACGAATTCTCAATGCACACATCACATGAGCCACCAGTGTAATGCCAGATCATTATGACAATCATACTTGAGCATCATAAAAAAATCTATCTTTTCCTTTTCCACACTACAATTCCAGACCGGCATTTCAATTTAGAAATGAAATAGAATTGGAGCAAATATCATTTAAAAAAGTTATTTTTATAAAACAGTCACTATATCCTGACAGTAGTGCACGAGACAGATAATCTGAAAAAAATCATGTGCCTCTGTGTCCTCCGGTGTCCTCCGGTGCTCCTAACGGCATCTGCAAGATTTCACAGACTGGAGGAAAACAACCAGTCAGAGCTGATCTGGAGCCTTGCTGTCACTGAGCAGCTGTCAATCACTCGCAAACTCCGACCAAACAGTGAAACTAGGCAGCGCTGATCAAACATGAATCAATATTCTGTTACTGTTAGGGATGCACCGATACAACTTTTTTTCAGACCGAGTACAAGTACAAGTTCTTACATTTGGGTACTCGCCGATACCGAGTACCGATACGAGTACCGATAGGAGTACTTCTCTGTGCCAAAAGACCCTCGTTAACAGCCAGCTGGAGGGTGTGAGCGACACACGGCAGGTTGGGGAGTCCCGCAAACGAGGCGGTGCGCCGCGACCGGCTCTAGGTCGGCTTGGAAAGGCGGCTCTTGGCCGCAGCTTTACAGCACTCCCCGCCCGGAACTCGCCGCACAGTGGACAAAGGGCTCGCTGCGCCCTTTCCCCATCGGGGACGGTCCCCTGCTCTTAGTGCGCCCCAACCGCGTCGTGCCGCCGCATCGGGGCTCAGCCCACGTAAAAGTCTAGCGCACGCGTGAGTCAGAGGGTGCAAGCAAAACCCCGTGGCGCGATGAAAGTGCTGGCCGGTGCGTGCCAGCAGAGGTGGGATCCCGGCCCAGCGGGGTCGGGCGCACCACCGTAAAGTGGTATCGGTGCCGTTGTATCAGAGCCGTTTTGAGAGTACAAGTACGATTACATGAGCACAGTATCGGACCCGATACCCGATCCTGGTATCGGTATTGGTGCATCCCTAGTTACTGTAATGCCTATTTTTCAAATGTTTTCAGAAACATCTTGTAGTGTACTGTTTAGCTATAAAATTAGAAAGTTTGTGACCCGGCAGCCATGTTGAGATCTATGAGGAAATGCCAGTTACCGCATGCACAGCCAATAGGAACGCTCTCTCTCTGAAATTACCTGTGATCGGCCAAAGTCTCCCGTCAAAGGCTAGATGTTCTAAAGCCTGAAAACAGAGCCATGAGGAGGAGCAGAGGTCTAGTTTTCTTTCAGAACACTTGAATTACAATATGCTGAAAGGTTATTATGGGATTTTTGCCCAATGATGCCAAAAACATTCTGCCTACTGAAGTTATAATATAACATTTTTTATGGTAAAAAATGCCAGCTAAAGCTGAAAAAGCTTCAAATGTTGCTGCAATTGTATTCAGAGGGACTTGGCTTAGTCGTGTTACATTCATTTAACTTCACGTGAGTGTTGCTTGATTGTGATAAATGAGTTGATGGTAAACCTTGTCGCAGAAGCCAACACTGCAGTTCTGCCAGGCAGCTTTGAGACGTGAATGTGTAGTGTGTGTGTGTGTGTGTGTGTGTGTGTGTTTCATCATCCTTTTCCTCTGCAACCTCCACATCCCTGCTGTGAAGAATAGACATGTTGAATAGAATGATGACACCTTCAGATGAATAACCACAGAAGTGCTTTTTGTGTGTGTGTGTGTGCGTGTGCGTGTGCGTGTGCGTGTGCGTGTGCGTGCGTGCGTGTGTGGAGGAGACAGTGTACAGCTGGTGAAGATCAGCAGCAGCAGTGTGAACATTATACATCACATGAAAGTACAAACTCTACAGTTTTAATCCATAGATGCACACAGTGTCCACATAATAAGAAGAGAAATAACACTTAACTGAAGGCTTCAAGTACACCATGTCTCTAAAAACAATTCAGCATGTTAAATGTCAGCACTCGGGCTTTCAAAGTTAACGCAATAATAACGCATTAACTCAAATTAATTTTAACGCTACTAATTTATTTAACCCATGAACACAACTTGGGATTTTTAGGTTGTAGCCGGCTCAGTTTTAAAGCTAGAGTGAAGATACTGGTATCGCATTAAAACCTGAGGAATCCATTGGTACCATGTCATACTAGCTGGTCATGAAGGAGGTTAAATAACGCTCCAAACTTACGCTAAAATTTGGCGAGGAAAAACTGGCATAACCATTTTCAAAGAGGTCCCTTGACCTTCGACCTCCAGATATGTGAATGTAAATGGGTTCTATGGGTACCCACGAGTCTCCCCTTTACAGACATGCCCACTTTATGATAATCACATGCAGTTTGGGGCAAGTCATAGTCAAGTCCGCACACTGACACACTGACAGCTGTTGTTGCCTGTTGGGCTGCAGTTTGTCATGTTATGATTTGAGCATATTGTTTTATGCTAAATGCAGTACCTGTGAGGGTTTCTGGACAATATCTGTCATTGTTTTATGTTGTTAATTGATTTCCAATAATAAATATATACATACATTTGCATATAGCAGCATATTTGCCCACTCCCATGTTGATAAGAGGATTAAATACTTGACAAATCATTACATTTTGAAATGTGCACTTAATTTGTGATTCAATATTTTAATCAATTGACCGCCCTAGTCTGCACACACTCATGTCTCAGTGTTTCAAACCTTGTCTATCTGCACTGTAGAATGGACATTTCACCAAAACAGGAAACACATGCTCAAATTCATCCATTCTGCAAGCTGCAACTGAACTAAATCGCGGCAAATGTTCATATGGATTAGGGATGCTCATTTTGAACATTTTTCCTAACCGATAACCGACCCTCATTAACCGATTATTAACCGTTAACCGACAAGATTTGTGCCTCGCCTGCAGCGGTGTACCAGCTGCAGGAGCACAACAGATATTGGTTGACGGGAGTCTCCAGTTCACCGTCCGGGAGCGTTAACTTAGCAGCTACGATGCTGCGTGTAGTGTCGCGGACATGCAGCCACTTTCCCAGTAAAAGTCTCCACCACACATTTAGTTTAGTTTAGCAGGTTGTCAGCTGTGGGTCTGCCCGGATTAACTTTAGCGAGTGGCCAACAAACAGTGTCTGTATTTGTGCTACGTTAGCAGCTCTAGCATTGCCGGAGGCTTCGTGCTCGCCGCCACACACGTAGTCTGATTAACTTTAGTGAGTTTCCAACAGACCGTGTGTGTGTGTTGGCGGTGAGTGTGAGGTTGTTGGTGTTGTTCTAGCTGTGAACGTAGTTGTAGCAGTGTGTGGACAGTTTATTTGTTGGTGAATAAATGCTACGAAACTACATCTCCTCCGCTCCGCTCAAGCGAGGCAGAGACCAGACTTCCTGTATCCTGCAACTCCGGCTCTGCCTCTTAAGGTGGGCTGTTAAGGTGGACCAGCTTTTCTCCTTAAAGTGAGGAGCCGCTCCTCTGAGCCGCTCAGCTTTTTAACAAATTATAGATATTTCTTTTAAACGTTTTAAACGATAGCGTTAATCGGTTAAAATGCTTAATGTCGGTTAACGGTTAAACGGTTAATTATTGACATCCGTAATATGGATGAAGTGTAATGTGATGGTACCTGTGGGCTAGCTGATCTATTGCACCTCATCAGGAATGTAACTACACATCGGGAGAACGGGGTAGTCAAGTAAATTTTATTTATATAGCCCAATATCACAAATTACAAATTTGCCCCAAATGCTTTTGAGGTTGTTGAGAGAGGGATGTCGCACAAAATGCTAAGCATAATGGACAACACTTCACATCCCCTGCACGATCTATTGGTCAGAGTCTTTTTAGTGGGTGGCTCCTTCAACTCAGCTGTAATAAGGGCCGCTACAGTACAGTGTATAGCCCACAGCTATATCAATATACAATGACTCTCCTCTGTGCCGGGAGAGGGAGAGGGAGAGGGTGACTTTGCTACTCTGAGTAGCAATGCACAAGGCGCATTTTTCTTCAGTTTGCACAACGTATATTTTACTTTCAATTTACACAACAGAGATATATCTTTAATTCTATTTTATTGTATTTTTTTATATCTTTTATTTTGTGTAAAGTAGTTGGTATGTACATTTACATAGAGATTTGTAAATAAATTTTTTTTGTACCTATACCTTGTCTCTTTTTGTGTGAGTGACGCATGTTTTTTGTGATCTATCTATCTATCTATCTATCTATCGATCTATAATTTGTTAAAGGTCCCATATCATGCTCATTTTCAGGTTCATACTTGTGTTTTGTGTTTCTAAGAGAACATGTTTACATGCTTTAATGTTGAAAAAAACCTTCCTCATACTATCTGCCTGAATATACCTGTATTCACCCTCTGTCTGAAACGCTCCGTTTTAGTGCATTTCAACAGAATGGCAACGGGATTGCGTTGCTAGACAACAGCTTGGGTCCATGTTTACTTCCTGTCAGCTGATGTTATTTACATACACTGCAACAAGAAACAAACTGGGACACATTTAGAATGTTTATGTTTAAAACCGTGTAATGGTCTAAATATTGTATATTTGTGACATCACAAATGGACAGAAAATCTTACAGCTTCAAAGACACAATTTCTGAATACGGGCTGTGTTTATTAGTCCGTATATTGAGCATTTTGATAGTTTAACAGTATTTATATATCACTTAAACCTGCTGTAAAAGACTTGAAAATCTCACTTTTTACAATATGGGACCTTTAAAAATCAAGTTGCAGAAAGACTCTTGCCCTTTTCAGTAACACACATTTAGCGAAGCCATCTCCACTGCCAACCTTGTCATTGCTGCTCTCTGTCACAATTAGGGACATCATGGTACCAGAAATCTAGTAGTCGATACCAATACCAGTGAATTTCCATGATTCTCGATACAAATTCGATACCACGGTAAAAAAAACAAAAAAAACAATAAATCCCATGTGATGTGTACACGTGTCTATATATATCCTCAGATATCAAGCAGTAGTTTAAATTCACTGACATGGTGACATTTCATTGGGTATAGGCTACCAGAGGTGGGACCAAGTCATTGTTTTGCAAGTCACAAGTAAGTCTCAAGTCTGTGACTCAAGTCCCAACTCAGGTCTCGAGTCCTAAACAAGCCATATGAGCTCTTCATCAAATGTAACGTAATTTTAACAGCAGAGTAACTGGATCCATCTGGTGCTCAGTAACGTAACGTTAGTTCTTCATGGTCTCCTGAAACCTGATTGCATGCTGTTGGATTGGTTCAAACTAAGTCGATCTGGTGTGTAAGATAATCAAATGCAAGTCCCAATAACATTCACCGGAAATACAGAGTCCAGAGTTTAATAAAAAAACACTTTTCAGAGATTTAACAATAAGCAACAAAAGATAGAAATTCAGTTTGTTCAGTTCAGTTTTTTCCACACGAGTGAATCCTCTTCTCGAACATAAAGGATCTCTGCATCTCTGTATCTCACTGCTGCATGGCGCTGTTGTGTGTGTGTCAAATTCCGACACAGAGAGCAGAGGACAGAAGCAGCCGCATTTGGCGCTTAGTGCGTTAATTTCAGACCCTGCAGGCATCGTACGGTACCGTCGGTACTGTAGAAAATGAGTACCGTCAGGTTTTTAGAATTTTGGCATCGACTTGGTACCGAAGTATCAGTTCTCATGACATCCCTAGTCACAATGAATGAAACAACATACTGTAAATGCGGCAATTGCACAGCAATAGTTTCTTATTGAATCATGAATCATGAATTAGCTACATAGAAGTCACCTTGCTCAGCCAACTGTAACTCTACTGTATAATTAATCATTGTTTTGTGGAGCAACAACAAGGGTCTCGAGCCCGAGTCAAACCAAAGATACTGCAGCACACGGTACACAGTACAGTATATGTACACTGTGGCAGTGGATTACAACCACACCTTTATCAAAAATAGCAAGATGTCTTGTAGCTTTAAAGCAGTTCTGTTTAGATTACTGTTGTTACAGCTGCTTTTCATAAGATAAATGTCTCCTTACGTGACTACTGAACGATGTACAAAGAAGAGCTTATGAAGAAGCTATTGTTCTCTGATACAGATGGGCTGATACCAAAATATGACATCTACTGCTGCAACCCTTTTGGACGGATGAAAGGATTTCTCCATCAAAAGACGGTTGTAGTTGTGCTAGAAACATCTTACCGTGACATCACATCATTTATGTTTGGCTCACTATCCACAGGATTAGTGCTTCAGAGTGGATTTTCTTTAAACTCTTATACTGCATATTCACTTCAGGCTCAGGCACAGTACATGCAGTATATGGCTGCTGCACTGAAAATACACACACACACAAATATATGGAGATGGTGGTTGTTAGTGACACCTCTTCGTGGGTAATTTTGAATCACCCTCACACCACAAAACTCATCAACAGTTCATGAACTGTTTCCACACCTATCAACAAGGTGAGGAAAGATCCAAACAAAACTCTAAATTCTTATTGTGGCTGTAATCCCACATGCATGTGTGTGTGTCCATGCATACATACAACACTTCCAGATGTACCGTGTGCATGCTGTCGCCGTGTGAGCGATTAGTTGTTGACAGGTGTCCAGCAGCTGAGTGTGAACCATCTGCTTGTCCTTGCAGGATGAGCCAAAAACAGGACAACGTGTGGTTTTGTTTCACTCAGGGCAGTTTGCTCATCACAAATGTGATTAAAGCGTGGATGGATGCAGCAAAGAGGGGGAAATGGTAGGGGTGTGACCATTCACTCAGCTCAGTCACGATCAGTCCTTCCTCCTGTCCTCTGTCCTCCATCAGTCAGTATCAGTCCTTCCTCCTGTCCTCTCTCCTCCATCAGTCAGTAGCAATCCTTCCTCCTGTCCTCTGTCCTCTATCAGTCAGTATCAGTCCTTCCTCCTGTCCTTTCTCCTCTATCAGTCAGTAACAGTCCTTCCTCCTGTCCTCTATCAGTCAGTATCAGTCCTTCCTCCTGTCCTCTCTCCTCTATCAGTCAGTAACAGTCCTTCCTCCTGTCCTCTATCAGTCAGTATCAGTCCTTCCTCCTGTCCTCTCTCCTCTATCAGTCAGTAACAGTCCTTCCTCCTGTCCTCTATCAGTCAGTATCAGTCCTTCCTCCTGTCCTCTGTCCTCTATCAGTCAGTATCAGTCCTTCCTCCTGTCCTCTGTCCTCCATCAGTCAGTGTCAGTCCTTCCTCCTGTCCTCTGTCCTCCATCAGTCAGTATCAGTCCTTCCTCCTGTCCTCTCTCCTCCATCAGTCAGTAGCAATCCTTCCTCCTGTCCTCTGTCCTCTATCAGTCAGTATCAGTCCTTCCTCCTGTCCTTTCTCCTCTATCAGTCAGTAACAGTCCTTCCTCCTGTCCTCTATCAGTCAGTATCAGTCCTTCCTCCTGTCCTCTCTCCTCTATCAGTCAGTAACAGTCCTTCCTCCTGTCCTCTATCAGTCAGTATCAGTCCTTCCTCCTGTCCTCTCTCCTCTATCAGTCAGTAACAGTCCTTCCTCCTGTCCTCTATCAGTCAGTATCAGTCCTTCCTCCTGTCCTCTGTCCTCTATCAGTCAGTATCAGTCCTTCCTCCTGTCCTCTGTCCTCCATCAGTCAGTGTCAGTCCTTCCTCCTGTCCTCTGTCCTCTATCAGTCAGTATCAGTCCTTCCTCCTGTCCTCTGTCCTCTATCAGTCAGTATCAGTCCTTCCTCCTGTCCTCTGTCCTCTATCAGTCAGTATCAGTCCTTCCTCCTGTCCTCTGTCCTCTATCAGTCAGTATCAGTCCTTCCTCCTGTCCTCTGTCCTCTATCAGTCAGTATCAGTCCTTCCTCCTGTCCTCTGTCCTCCATCAGTCAGTGTCAGTCCTTCCTCCTGTCCTCTGTCCTCCATCAGTCAGTATCAGTCCTTCCTCCTGTCCTCTGTCCTCCATCAGTCAGTATCAGTCCTTCCTCCTGTCCTCTGTCCTCTATGAGTCATTATCAGTCCTTCCTCCTGTCCTCTCTCCTCCTCCATCAATTAGTATCAGTCCTTCCTCCTGTCCTCTGTCCTCCATCAGTCAGTATCAGTCATTCCTCCTGTCCTCTGTTGATGTCACTCACTGGGGGGTGGGCTTTGTCTCAGCCAGCTGATCAGTCTACCAGTCAGATACATGACAAACTAACCTCAACAGTCTGACTACACAGCCTACTGCCAGCTGTAGTTTCAGTCTTGTGTATCCGAGGGTTACGTTGCTCCTATACTTTATGAAGATAATAAATGAATAACACGGAGGCTCCGTAGTCTGCAGCCTCGTCAATAACAGCACGTCACCGCTTCACGTCTTCTGTCCCTCCCTTCACTATAAACTCCTTGGACACATTCACTGAAACATGGCTTACTAGAGGAACTAAAGTCATTCACAACTCAACTAAATCACTTACACGTGTTTACTGTTAGCTGTTAGCCGCCGAGCTAACGCGCTCTGCTTGTTTAGTACGTTTAGTAGTCTCATATAGCCACTTGTTAACAACCACCTTTTTCAAGACACATATAGGCTTCAAAATTCACGAGTGGGCTATTTATTGACGTATTTTATGTCAAAGAACAAAACATTAAAATCTCTAAAAGCTTGTTTTAACCACAGACCTTATTTCACACATTTAACTAAGAACCCATTCAAAAAAAACATTGACTTCATGATGAGAGAACCGGAAGTGCTAAAATGATAACTCGTTTCCAGGTGTTAGGACTCATTCCTGTAGCACTCTATAGTAACTAGTAGGATGCTTAGTATCGGAGTAAAAGTACACATTTTATTTAGGAAATGTAGTGGAGTAAAAGTGAAAGTTGACAGAAGTATAAAAACTCCAGTAAACTACAGATAGGCTAGACCTAAAAATACTTAAGTACTGTAAGGAAGTATTATTACTTCCTTACATGACACCACTGTTACTACGTTTGTAAAGTGAAAGTGAAACTTAATCTTGTGAACACAAAGACACGGTTTCACACTGGACACGAACAGCTTTCTCCTGGATGAAAGCCCTGGGTTTCTTGGACCCATTCACCAGTCCTCCCCCTGTCTTAGAATGAGAACAGGCTGGCTATATGTAAATCCATAAAGGTCCCATATTGTAAAAAGTAAGATTTTCATGTCTTTGATATTATAAGGTAGGTTTAAGTTCTGTATAAATACTGAAAAACTATCAAAACGCTCAATAGTCCGTATTCAGAAATCATTCGTTTGAAACAAGCCGTTAGGATTTCTGTGCATTTGTGATGTCACAAATGTACAATATTTAAATCATTACACGGTTTTAAACATCAACATTCTAAATGTGTCCCAGTTTATTTCCTGTTGCAATGTGTGTAAATAACATCAGCTGACAGGAAGTAAACATGGACCCAAACTGTTGCCTAGCAACGGAATTGCAACGGAATTGCGTTGCTAGGCACTAAAACGGAGCGTTTCAGGCAGAGCGTTTCAGGCAGAGGGTAAATACAGGTATATTCAGGCAGACAGTATGAGGAAAATAATTTTTTTTTTAACATTACAGCATGTAAACATGTTCTAGTAGAAACACAAAATACAAGTATGAACCTGAAAATGAGCATAATATGGGACCTTTAAGTCACCAGCAGTGAACAAACACATCAATTAAAAAAGGTTCTTGGAGCAACCTCAGCTTCAAAGTTTATCCAGTCTGACAATGTGATGAAAAACACGCTGAAGAGCACTAGCTCAATGCTGGATGGTTATTAAATCTCCTGCGCACCAGTTTTGGCTGCTATGACTCAGTGTTTGATCTTCATTCAGTCCTGACCCAATCAGTGTCACGCTACACTCTCCATCCAATGACAAAAGCCTCTTCTCATCCTCTTTTTCTTCTTCTTTCCTTTTCTCTTCTCCACAAACATCTGTGTGCATGGATGGAAACTGGCTGCGCTAAAAACAAGACTGTGTCTTCAAATGCCAGCATCCTGTCACCAGGCTTGTGGCGATCTTGTGCTGTACCTCCTAGCATCCATGCGACATCTGCAGCACTCCGAGCACTTATAAGACAAATTAGACCGGCATATGTTGCTCATAGTTTGTTGGTGTGATGTAAACTTCTCTTCCCCTCTGAGCAGCATGGCTCCTTGTTCTCACCATGCCTTGGCAAAGAGGAAAACGCTCAGAAGATGATAATTGCGCCGCTGACACTTTTCTCAAGCAGCACTGTGAAGAAACTCATCTTGCTTCTCCGTAGGCGCACTCAAGAGTTCCTTGAATGTGCTTCCAAAAGCCATAGGGGGCCAATTTTAGTTTCCTTCTGCTTTGCTTCAGCACGCTATATGGTGACACAGCAGCACAACAGACACAAGAAAAATAGAGTTAATTATAATGTCTGTTCTCAAAATGCCGAGGCTTCAAAACGGCAGTCCACAAACCAGTGGGTGACGTCACGGTGACTACGTCCAATTCTTATATACAGTCTGTGATAGCAAAGGGCACTTAAAACAACTTCTGGCAGAGAGAAGGCCTCTGTTTAAAAGTTCTCTGTTCCTCTGATCTGAGGATACAAACATCCCCCTCTCTGGCCTGGCCTTCACTTCTGTCTGCGTGTGAGACAGTAATGACTGTGTATTTGTTTTGTCTGTGAGTGTGGTACCGTGCCATCTACATTGCACAGCCTGTTTCAGATGGACTCTGAGGAGCTTTTTAAAACAGCCGTCGAGCAACCTCACTAAGTCGCGTCATTTATGTCTCTCTTTTCTTTGCAACGTTCTCAAGGCTATCTTTGCTTCTTCTGATAGAAGAATTTTCTAGCATATGCCGCTGTAATCAATTGTAACTGTAAATAGCCAGAATGCCTCTTGAAAGCTAACCTGACCCTGTCAGATGGTTTGTTTCACAGAACCATCTGAGAAGCCGTCATTGGAAACGGTTTGGAAAAGGGCAGGCACTTTAAAAAAATACTTGGAGGAACCAACTGTCAATCAAACTAACGAAAACGAGACTAACTGAAAGCAAGAACATCATCGTACGTAGACGTTCAGTGCCGTATTTTGCTTTACTTGAAGAAATTAAGAAATACTCACCAGTTTTAATATAACTAATGAGGGATGCACTGATACCAGTATCGGGTATCGGGTCCGATACTGTGCTCATGTACTCGTACTCACAAAACAGCTCCGATACCACGGCACCGATACCACTTTACAGCAGCGTGACGTTAACCTCTCGTCACCATCTTTCGGGTCCTCACGCTCCACCTCCCTGATGGTGCGGGCGAGACGGGCCGGTGGTGCACCCGACCCCGCTGGGCCGGGATCACACCTCAGCCGGCGCATGCCGGCCCTCACTTTCATTGCGCCACGGGGTTTTGCTTGCACTGGGCGTGGGTTAGACTCCTTGGCCCGTGTTTCAAGACGGGACGGCTGGGTTGCCGACAATGCCACAGACCTATGGCGCCTTTTACGTGGGCCATGGCACGCCACGGTTTAGGCTCACTGAGGACAGTCCGCCCCGTCAACAGTCGCACAGGGAGCAGGGAGCCCCGTCACGCCGTGGCGAGGTCCGGGCGGGGAGCGCCGTAAAGCTGCGGCCGCGAGCCACCTTCGCCCCGAGCCTTTCCAAGCCGACATAGAGCCGCCATTGTCTTTAGGAGCTGCCATTGTTGTTTAGAACGAACATTCGCCTCTCCATGTCGTCTCACGCTATCGTCTAACCGGGTTTCACACACCTCAGTCACGGCCGTAGTTGCAGTAGCTCCTCACAGGACGCCGATTGGTCCGTTTGTCTGGCGAGCCAAAGACTTCATTACTTGAAGTCTGACAAAATTGATTTTGTATGAGAACATTTGATCCTGCGGTTCTTGCGTGATCTCGTGACATCGTGAGAATCCAGCTGCCGTGCAAGGTTACTTGAAAGCACTGACACATAAAAAAGAGCACAAAAGTTTGTTTAGTTTAGAAAAGGAGCCAAGTGGGATTCATATGTCTGCCACCACCCCTCAATACAAATGACAAGCTGGTAGCCCAGTTACTGCGATCAAGGCACACTACATCCTGTAACTGTAGGTGTATTGATCCCTAGCTGTGCTCCAGTGTCAGGTAACACCTTCCCTAGTGCACACTTTGAGTCTGACCTCTTTATATATATCTGCCATGATGCACACACACATCTGACCACACGTGAACGCAGCAGCTGGTATTCAAACGCTGGAAATATGAGAAGCATGCAGTGCTTCATTCTCCTGCAGGTAGACCTTCATCTGTACTTGCTTTCATTGCGGTACGCCCAGTATATGGTCCGGCAGATGATTGACAGATTTGATTTAACCTCCATTTACCCTGTGAGTGTTTGCTGAGTATGCTTTTGTTAAGTGCCTGGGGCTCATTGATGCTCAGAGGTAGAGATGAATGTTTCATTTTTTTCCCCTTCACCTATATTTTTCCAATCAAACCAGTTGCCTTATGGTCAGGAGGTCATGCCTTCATGCTGTTTGCAACCGGCTATGAGACGCACAGTGGATTGAGAATGAACGAGTTGTGGCTGCTCATAGGAATTAGGCATAATATTTCCACCCACCAGTGCTGCCAGGAAATAGAAAACACTGTTCCCATGTCAGACATCAGCTCAGACAGATGGTTGTGAGGATGAGAGTGTGAAGCTGCCAGTGTCTCTGCGGTCTACTGGGGATACTCCGTCGTAGCAATAACATAACCAGGCCTTTGTGTTTGTGCAGCTCTCGGAGGTCGATGGTATACGATATGAGATTAGTCTCTGAGGATAATGAGTGGAAGTCTAGCTGACTATGCTAATGATCTGCCGTGTTCAAGGATAATTAGCTGTGGCTCTTCTAGCAGGTTCCAAAGGGATCAGCAGACATTTGTTATTGTTTTACAAATAGTTGATCTAATATACATATTGAAAGCATGAGTGAGGCTGCAATAGATACACCTAGTCAGGGTCTGGAATTAACTTTCTTCACTTCCTGCCACTGTGGCAGACAAGTATTTTTGTTTGTCTGACACTTTTGAAATCCATGCGCTACATGAAGGAATAACATTTTAGATCTGATGGCATTCAATGTTCGATATATTTTACACAAAAAACATTATATACATTGTAAATTACAGTGTTCGAATTACACCGTAGCTTCCGGGGGAGCCCTATTTGTGTAGGGAGGGAGGTTACTGTACACAGTACTGTACTTTTTTATTGTCCTCTATAGTGGTTATTTGCATAAAAACACACAATTTAAATGATTATGATTATTTAAATATTTGTTTTATTAAAAAAAAAAATTGTGATGAAGTTAAACAGGTCCCAATTCCCTCCCTAATATCTATTCTATATTGATGTGAAAACATCTCCAACAAACAACTCGATTTATTCAAGTTTCTCACCAAAAACTTAATTTTACAAAATTATATTTGAACGCATCATGATAACGTTGTAATTTACCTTCACCCCAATGGTCATTTTGCTTAGCAGACCATGAACGCCTCATAATAAAAACTCAATGGCACCTCAGTTAACGTTAGTAGCTCCGTTATTTATCCAATCAGGACTGTGCTGCCCACTAGCTGCTAACAGCTAACGTTACTAACTCTCCTCCTGCTGATTTCAGCACGGATTTGTTGTTCACAGTGTCGCATAATCAGGGGAAAAATAAGTGTGTCGACAGTCAAGGAGACATGAGATGCCAAGAAAGCGGACGACTACAGTTCTCTATTCCATCACTAGCATATTCCCTGCCTGCCAAAGTGGCGGATGTCCTGATGATTTCACCTGCCACTGCCAACAATTTAGCCGCATTTGGCGGGTGGTGGGTGCTAATTTCAGACCCTGCACCTAGTGTACTGTGATACTGACCTCCTGTCCAGAGTTGATGAAAATGTCCATCCATCCATTATCTGTAACCGCTTATCCTGTTCAGGGTTGCTGAGGGGGGCTGGAGCCGATCCCAGCTGACATTGGTGGGGTACACCCTGGACAGGTCTCCAGACTATCACAGAGCTGACACACAGAGACAGACAACCATTCACACTCACATTCACACCTACGGGACATTTAGAGTCAACAATTAACCTGCATGTCTTTGGACTGTGGGAGGAAGCTGGAGAACCCGGAGAAAACCTACGCTAACATGGGGAGAACATACAAACTCCACACATTTGAACCTGCGACCCTCTTGCTGTGAGGCAACAGTGCTAACCACTGCACCACCATTGATAAAAATGTAATATAATTATTATAATTATAATTATTATAATATAATTATATAATTATAACAGCAAATTGTAATATAATTAAATAAATACTACATAATTATATGATAATGATACATTGTTTACATTCTTAAAATAGGAACAAGAGCAGGGGTCTCCAACCTTTTTATCTTCACATCCTCATTGCCCGTATAGAACACGCTGGCCCTTACTTCCATCTCAACCATATGGGAGCATTTGGACTTTATCCAAATATCTAATGTTAAAGTTTGTTTCTATCGGTGGCTTTGTTTTCTTATTTGCCATCTTTCTTCTCTGTCTCTCTCCCGGCACTCTACTCTCTTTCCTCTCCTCATTCCTGCCTCATGTTCTTTATGAAACCCTGAACTTGCAAGGTCATACGTGGACCCTTACATGTTTGTGTTGAATTCGCTTCTATATCATGTTATGACCTGCTGAGCTGTGCATTAAATCAGGAGTTGTGTCAGCTAGACCAGCCAGCTAATGGAAGCCAAGGTTGGGGCACTTTGGCCTCGTTTTTACAGTAGTGATGAAAAGTAGAAAACACACCTTGCAAATCAATGTTGCTCTCTTCCTCTCTCTCTTGCAGTCTCAGCAGAAGTGCATCATGATCTTTGCCTTGGTGTGCTGCTTCGCCGTACTGATGGCGTTGATTTTTTCAGCTGTGGACATTTGGGGCGAAGATGAAGACGGGATCACAGAGGACAACTGTAGCAGGGACTGCAGGTGAGAGCAGCACAACCACAAACGCACACTTCAGTTTCAGTGGTGCCCAACATTTACGGCTTGCAACACCTCATCACAAATTATAAATCATGATCAGTTTTTGTTTTTTTTGCTGATTCGAAATGATCAAAACCTAGTGCAGTGCCTGTTGAAAACATGCCTGTTCAGAACGGGCTAAAGGCTTGGCCTGTGGCGTTGCTGCTTCATACAAACAACTTCACACTCAACACTGCGCTTCCTTTGATCTGGAGTAATACACCTGCCATAATAGCTGCGTCACAGACCCAAGTCGCGGCTACTCACAGTCAGAAACACCGGTGAAATAGGCTTCACGGGAAAAAACACCAGGGGCTTACTTTACCGATAGGCAAGGTATAGGCAACTGCCTACAAACAGCTATGGATTTATTTTGATGTTTAGATATGAAAAATATACTATTGTAACTCATTGTACCCCCAAATAACTTACAAAGGCCCCAAAATATGCAACTCAACTGTACACTACTTACCGTGTACTTGTACTTCAGAAGAAGTATTTCAGGAAACCAGGGTCCAAGTTGAAAAGTTATCCTTTAATAAAAGCTGTTAATTTGTCACTTAATTACCTTTTAATATGTTTTCATGTGAGAAAGTAACCATTTAGATTCCCAGTATGTGCTCCGTTTATCCAAATATCGTATATATTTGGAAATCTTTCTGGGGAAATTTGCCAGGGAAGTGAAGAAAAGTTTGGTTGTAACATTATCCAGCCTCGATGTGTAGCGTACTGCGTTATCATGGATATATCCAAGTCTTACTCACGGAGGGAAACACACCCACAGCTTACTCACGGTCACACCGGTGAAATACACTCCGGTTCCATTCTGTGTCCAGTTGGCTATCCACTCCAGGGAGTGAAGTCCGGTTGTAATGTTCTCCAGCAGTGGGCCACGGTCTGCCCGCTGTAGACGCTCGACTCAATCTGCTGAGCCCCTGAAGCCTCCCCCCCCCCCCCTCCCATTGCTGCACAGAGCGCTGTGTGCTTGTTTATTCAACGCTTATCAATATTGAACATGTCGCGTGTCCAAATGGCAACAAATTTGACAAAGCTCTCCGTGGGGTCCCCATTAATACACCCACCAAGTGTGAAGTAGATCGGATGAACGGTTCTCGATTCCTTGAGAGGGAAGAAACAATTTGTTTATTCATTTCTATAATAACCTTATCTTTCATTCTTTTTTTCTATTTGTTTTCTCATGTATTATCAAAAATGACATGTAGGGGAGCTTTATTGATTTAGTCTTCGTGACACAACTGTCTCTGCATCCCAAAATAAATGAGTTTGAGCATTATGCCTTCACCTCGCAACAAACACTGCTGCCATGATCACTGGGAAGTCTGGGTGTGACAACCCTTACAGATGTGCTTCACTTACCACCAACTCTCTGAAGGTGCTAATAATTTCACTGTAACTGCGTGTGGCTATCAGCGCTGATGTTTGTGAATTGGACTGTTTTTGCAATCAGGCTCATTTGCATAGAAAGGGACCAATTTTGCGCCAAATGTCTGCATATTACCTAATCTAAATACGTGCAGTAGCACCGAGACACTATTTGCTTTGAGGTTAGGGGTGCATTTCACCCTTTACGGGTGCTTGTCTTATTTGTGCAGGTTTAGCGGCCAGAAAAGCTGCACAATCCTTTTGTGATTTTTTAATTTATTTATAGGGAGCTATGTGTACAGTACAGCAAAAAATGAATAAATTCGGGGGACCTCTAGCTTATGCTATTTGTGCCAGTAGCTTCTATGAATTAAAACCAATTTTGGGGTTGCTTTGGCCCTGCACTGTGAGCAATTTAAACCTTTAAGCTGTTCACTCATTCAAACAGCCTCAACTGCTAGAAACCCTGATTGTTTTTTTAGCTCCAGATTTTAACCATAAATCAATCCCAGTCTGTGCCCTGTTGCAATGCAGTAGGTCTAACCCCCTGGCACAAGAAATTGCAGTGTAGAGGCTGCAAACACCATGGCATTGCTTGCATTTATTTGGAGTATACTGTTGTCTCAAAGTAAAAAATGGTACATGTCAAGTAGCACTGACATTACAAAACAAATCTGTGTTTCCTCAACCTGATCCTATAGTAGCCTCCCCCGCTGCCCTGAAATGATTACCAGGCTCTTCTGAAAGTTACTTTATACCAGACTCTAGCAAGTTTATTCAATCTATTTAAGTTTTAAGAATATGGATCCCCTGAAAACCACTGCAGTATGTCCTGGTGGTCCAGAGTGAAGCTGGCTGATCAGCAGTCATTTTCTCTGATACAGCAATCACTGCTCTCCACTTCGTATACTGGTTCCCCTCCATTAGACTCTTCATCATCCAATTCACCATTCAGCCTTGAATTACTTCCCCCTCTCTCTTTGTCTCTTTCTTTTATGTCTGTGTCCATCTACTCTCCCTCCTCTTCCCCAAATCAGCCATTTAACAACCTTTCAGAGAACTCTATCAGGCATCCCTCTCTTCCAATTAAAGCTGAAAGTGCAATCCAAACTTGTAAAGCTGAATTGGACTCCTCTCCTGCTTGGGAGTAGAATGAGAGATCCAGATGGAGGGAGAAGAGGAAGAGGATATCAGGGTAGATTAGACTGTTGTCAGGCTATTAAATAGGCGTTATCAGTCGCTATAAGCCCCATAGATGTCTGTCAATAGGGGCCTACCACTAGTATGTTTTATCATCTATTCACATGGTGGATCACTGAAAGAAGGTATAAAAGAACACAACAGCGACCTCTAGCGACCGTCGCAATTATGACAGGAGCAAAAGTGGAAGTTAGCTGCAGCAGTATAGACCGTGTGAAACATAACAGGTGGAGGTCGAGGATGGTGGATGGGACACAAAACACAGGGTTTTCATCGAGGAGACCGGCGTTTGCATCCCGTGTGAAACCAACAATGTGTTGTCTTTGTGTTTGTAGTTACCCAAAACACAATGTTTTTCCCTAAACTTAACCAAGTGGATTTTTTTTGCCTAAACCTAAAAAAGTTGTAGTTTTTTGTAATCCTAATGAACTTGTAGTTTTATTGCCTATACTAAACTGTTGATTCTTTTTGCCTAAACCTAAAGAAGCTGTACTTTTGTTGCTTAAACCAAAAGAAGTTTTAGTTTTATTGCCTAAACCTAAAGAAGCTGTAGTTTTGTTGTCTAAACCCGGTGATGTTCCCAACACATGACACTTGAAAATCTTGGAAAAAAAAAGATGTATTGTTGTTGCCTAAACCTAAAAAAGTTGTAGTTTTGTTGCCTAAACCTAAAGAGGTTGTATTGTTGTTGCCTAAACCTAAAAAAGTTGTAGTTTTGTTGCCTAAACCTAAAGAGGTTGTAGTTTTGTTGCCTAAATCTGTTTTTATTTTGCCTAGACCTAAAGAAGACTTTTTATTTTCGTTCAAATGGTGACATTTCATTCAGTTTTAAAACATGTTTGAATGTGTTGCTTTTAAGTTTCCCTTTCACTTTTAAAACATATTTTGCATATAGTAGGCCCCTACCGACCCACATCTATGGTGCTTATAGCGACTGATTTAATGGCTTGATAACAGTCGAATCGGGTGCAATTTGGGTTCGGAACGAGTGAAAGATTAACAGATTCATCAGCTGTCATTAGCTTTGCTCCAAACAAATTTCAGAAACGTGTGCTTATCATTTTTCCACGGGTGCACTGTTATTTACATCCCATAAGCTATAATGATGACGTTTTACTGTGACATGCATCATTTGAAAGACCTATATTCTGTGCAAGTGTAACATAATTGATGATTTCGTAAATTACTTACGTAAAGTACAAAATAGGAAAAGTGATAGATTACTATGAGACCGACACATTCATAATGGGGTGCACTGAGGCTTGCTCATGCTCACTTAAATTCCTAAAGGTGCTTGTAATTCATCAAAGGAATGCATGTAAAGCCCTTTTCAGTCAGTATACACTCTTTGAAAATGATCCAGTCGGTGATTAACTTACAAATGAAATTGTGACTATTTCTTCTTAATAATCTAAATACAGCAGACTAATCCTTGCCTTGCTTTGCAATCTATTATTTTCTCTTTTAGCAGCCCAAATAATGACTCAGCAGCTTTTTGGTCTGTGATGTTGTAATTCAGACTTGTCACACGCAGCTGGTTGTTTTGTTATGTAGATTTCCTTTAATCTATTTTTCCCTGCATAATGAACAATGCTAATACGTGCATCTCAGGGACAGGACACCTGAGATGGGTTGCTGCTACTGTGCATCTTCGTTAAAACCTCCCACTGATGCAGATAGCTGATGATGATGATCACTTCATGTATTTGTCTTGCAGTACAATCAAACACATAATTAATTTGATTTATAATATTCCCTCTGAGGATGAACAAATTCAGCTATGATTGCAGTAAAACAGGATTCCTCTTTACATCAGTATGTGTTGCTTAGTTGTTGGAGCAAACTGGTAGCAGTTTATACCGTCTCATCTAATTGTATCCAAGATGACAGTGATGTGTCCCTGATGGACATGTGGAATTGCCTGGCGTCAGACGGCTGATAAGCAGGTTAGTATTGATGTACAGTTGCCTGGTGGAAGGGCAGAAACAACAGAGAACCAGACTAGCACCTCCCGAACAGTCGGCTGCTTAAGGATACAACATTAATTGTACATTTTGAATTTGTTAGACAGCCACAGATATTATTCAGTATATTGAAATGTTAACATATAGACAGTTTTTTTATATTGCACATTGCATGATGTAATACATTTAATAGGATTAAGGTTCATTAAACTGTCACATGCTCAACATGTTTTAATTAGAATATATTTCTTAACAGTATTCAATTCAATTCAATTTATTTTCTATATAGCGTCAAATCATAACAGCTGTTAGCTCGAGACGCTTTTATATAGAGCAGGTCTTAGACCGTACTCTATAGTTTAGAGACCCAACAAGAGATCCCACCAAGACCATCGCATTGGCGTGTGCTGTGGTAGGGAAAAACTCCCCGTTTAAGGTTTTGAGAGAGAGAGAGAGAGAGAGAGAGAGAGAGAGAGAGAGAGAGAGAGGGAGAGAGAGATGTACAGCAACCACAATAATGGCACAGCAGCTGTAATAACTAATACAAGTAGGACTAATAACAAAAAATCAATAGCAGTGGATGTAAAAGAGTGAGAATACTACTATCGGAATTAATAGTTGTAATAATAATAGAAATATAACTAATACTACTAATAATAAAAAATGCTAATAATAATGATGGTAGTAGTGGGTGTCAAGCATGCAGCAGACGCAGCAGCAGATGCAACCCCGTTACAGGTGTAACTCCGCTCCATGGTTACCTGCGAGACGAGAAAGTACAAAGAATCCAGGGAAGAAATCAAGTTAGTAACAATGAATGGGACATGAATATTTACAGAAGGAGAGAGGAGCTCAGTGTGTCATAGGAAGTCCCCCGGCAGTCTAGGCCTATAGCAGCAGAACTAAGGGCTGGTCCAAGACAGCCTGAGCCAGACTTGGGCCAGTCCTAACTATAAGCATTATCAAAGAGGAAAGTCTTAAGCCTACTCTTAAATGTGGAGAGGGTGTCTGCCTCCAGAATGGCACCGCCATCTTCTTATGTTCTTAGTTACTACCAGCTAGCTTCAAACTAGTCATTTCCTAATTGGGATGAATCTTTAAAACTTAAAAAATGTCTTTGGAAGTGGAGTAGTAGTTAGTAGTATTCATAGGGTGACCATATTTTCAAACCCCCAAACCGGAACCCTTAAGCAAGTTCATGCATGTGCTAATTTTGGTGAGGAAAAACTGGCATGGCAATTTTTAAAGGGGTCCCATGACCCTTTGACCTCAAGATATGTGAATGTAAATGGGTTCTATGGGTACCCACAAGACTCCCCTTTACAGACATACCCACTTTATGATAATCACATGCAGTTTGGGGCAGAAAAACATGCAGTTTTTTGCATACAGTGTGTTGTTTTCACCTATTCTAAAAACATACTGGGTTACTAAACACCGTCTTGGAATTGCATAAATTGGGTATGACATGAAAGCTGAAACTCTTGTGGGACCAATGAGCCAGAGTATATTCATGTGTGATGTTAGTCCCCATAGTAGCCATTTCATATAGTGAGACCATTTTTTGAAACTGGACCTCACTGTATAAAATGGCCTGTTGTTGACCTCTAGGATAATCACAAAATAAGTCTATGAGGTCAAATGAGCCTACTTCTCACTTGATTTATTACCTCAGTAAACATTGTAAACATGAGTTTATGGTCTCAATTGTTAGTTTCAAGTCTTCTTCAATACAGCATGATGTTCATTTAGTAAATTATGGTCCTATTTAGAGTCAAATAGACCATAAAGCAGGGGATGCTTTATGGCGTTGCTAGCTTATGATTGACAGGTCTCTACCACGGCGTTGTCCATTCTGGGAGTTGTCCACATTTTCGTTGTGTTTTCAGTTCATGAAAGTTAATTGTAACCTTTTTTGTCTGGTTGCCTAAAGCCAAGATGGCGACGGTCAAAATGACGAACTCTGGGCTTTGAAACCACAGTCACACAAATCAATGGGTGATGTTGGTTATATTAGGTATACTGTTATTGTTGTGCTTTGTAAATGTTCACAGTTTACATTCTCGTTAAACAGCATTACAAGTCAGATATGTCGACAAAATGATGTGTATTATGTATTATGTAATTATGTACGTCACATTTGACCTCTTTTACTCTTCAATCAAAACGAGTCATATATTAGCAAGCTAACGTTAGTTAGTTAGTTTTGTTAGTTCAGCTAGCTCGTTCAGTTAGCTACTGTATGTAACAGTAGTTAGTTGGTGTCAGTATTAAGTAACAAGCATAACTCTCCACTTAGTAAACACTTAATGATATAAGTAGAATAAGTTTGAACTTAAAAAGAGCTGATTCCCGTGCAGGGAACACACCACACACGCCCAGAATGATCTGAAGCCAACACTAAACAAGAACAGCTACAGTCGGAACAGGCAGAGAAAAACAACTGAACAGAAATTAGGCTTCTGAACTAACCAAATAACTCTTTTAAATGAGACAGAAGTGACTGGAGCGAAGGGTGCTTGGCGGTGACATCTCTGAGACTCAGTAACCAGTATCTGGAACAATAAGGTTACCTATACAGTAGGCTATAGCCTGAGCTTTGATTAGTGGATGCCAACTATTGTCCATCGGTCCAAATGTCAAGAAACATCAGGACAGCAGTCGTGATGGACATGGAACAATGTAACAAACTAAGTACTTGCAGTCTGAGTATCACTTAGTGGCTCAAGTTTCAGATAATGGATTGAAATTTACATATTAAGCGTGTTTACCATGTCAACATTGTTCTGGTTGTACCTGATGGAAAAATTGAGCTTGACATTTAGCTGCCTTTTAAAACGAACAGCGTGCAGGGAGCAGTGCAGCAGCAGCGGCAGCTCCTGTAATACCCATATTAATGTCCTCACCGGCTGTACAGCCAGAGCTCTGGGCAGCTCATGAGAGGACGGATCATTTATATCAGATGTCAGGGACTGACACTGGCACAGCCCATGCTGTTAAATATGGTAGAGCTGGCACAGTATCATACATGCTTTAGTGATTTTTATGTGACTAATTTGTTTAACATGTAAACTTGCCTCAGCCCTGACAGCTCTGTAATGGTGTGAAATATGTTATTATGTTCTGCGTTTTGGAATAAAACATCAGGACGGAGAGTTTATCCTTTTTATCCAACCGCGCTCACCTAGCACACTGTGAAGATGGGAATCCATTAATATTCTGAGGGTGACGGATGTTTCATTCAGACACACACTCTCTGTCTCGCTGTCTCATGTATGCACACACACACACACACACACACACACACACACACACACACACACACACACACACACACACACCGTGAAGTTTACACCACTTAGGTATTGGCTGCTGGGGATGAATCACACCCATGAGTGCGCAGATGGGTTACAATGGAGGGGGGGACCAGCAGTGGACATCACAGACCGCATAAATCGATGAA
Source organism: Sebastes fasciatus (assembly GCF_043250625.1). NCBI lineage: Eukaryota > Metazoa > Chordata > Actinopteri > Perciformes > Sebastidae > Sebastes > Sebastes fasciatus. The sequence continues at coordinate 3,123,548 of NC_133803.1, read as the reverse complement.
TCCCTTGCAGGCAGAGACGACTACCTCGCTCTGCTTTCTCCTCTTTTAATGCCAAAGCCTGTCTGCCCGTTTAAACGACTCCGAACCACCATTCATCATACCTCCTAGACTGAGAGGATTTCTTTCAAAATAAGATTACCACTCCTCCTCTTCCATCTGTTTTCCATCCACTTCCTCATTGTGAGATGTTTACTGTAGCTGTCCTAGTTTCTGCTGTCTTTACAGAACAAAGAAGACTTCTACGCTGTTTGATGCAAACGTTAATCTCCTCTATAATTTCATCATAGCCCGCTGCATTGTTTTTTTCCACTCCTCTTTTCATTTTATTCACTCCGTGTTCAGTCCTCAAGCTCTGCGGCTGACAAGTGGAAGAAAATTCACCCCTCAGTGAAACAACTTTGTGATTCTCCAAAACTCTGCTTCACCAGCCTGTTTGCACAAAAAGGCGTAGGATAAATGCCGCGATAATGCGCAAGACGTTTAGCGTCTAATTAGTACGCCTTTCTTGATTGTCATTTGTATGCCATGTATCCTATACTGACTGGCAATGTAAACGCCAGTGGCGGCTGGAGACTCAAAAAATTGGATAGGACAGGAGGAAAACCAACCCACAGCGTCATGTTATTTTACACTAGTTGGATACTTATCTCTACTTTCTTTCTTTATGAAACAAAAGAACATAATTCACATTCAGTATAACAATAATAAAAAGCCAGGGGTATATCACACTAAACAAAACTGTTAAAATCTGAATATATTGAGCGTCTTAATAGAATTTTACTTAGTTAGTTCACATATTGCTCAACATCCTTCAGGAAAACAACAAAAAGGGTATTTATTTTAAAATTTCTTTATGAATAAAAGATTAAAATAAAATATATACAATTAATTTTAAGAATATACATATATATTGTTATTTTTAAGAAACCAAACACCACAATTTTCCATAATAATGTCTTTGAAGATATGATCAATGACAAATCTGCAAAGGTCCTATGTCTTTTTTTAATTTCTACATGTAGTGATTGACAGGGTAATATTTATGAATAATTTTGAAGGACACTTCCTTAACCTTATTCACTATGAGGTATTTAATCCCAATGCTATAAGGGAACCATAACGTTAATGAGGTAATCGCCCCGAGGTGGATGGAGCTGTCACAGCCGGTGTGCACGGAGCAACGGCGCCAGGTAGACCCCCGCAGCGGAGCCCCGCAGCAAAAGCTCTACCGGAGAGGCCAGACACACCGCCACCCGACGGTAAAGATCAGAGTCAGCGCTCTGCACATGTTGACCGTCATCTTTTCTTGTAAAATGTCCGGTGTAATCCGTAACACCGGTGTTGTCACAAGTTTATTAACCGGTGGGAACATTTTCCTCACTGTCACATCACTACCAATGAACGTTACAGGCATCGTACGGTACCTTCAGTACTGTAGAAAAAGAGTACCCTCACTTTTTAGAATTCAGTCAGGACCACTTTAGTCAAAGACACTTATTCCATTTGCAGTAATATATACATTATATTCGGCGGTATGGCTCTGTTCTGGGACCTCCCTTCCCATCCATGCGCATGCGTGGATCCACGAGCCTACGTGTTAGCATGAGGCAAGGAAAGCACACCTCCTTGCCCTTCCATGTGCAGACATGGAAAGCCAAAGGCAGGGAGAGCAGCAGCAAAGACCCCCCCCTGGGTGCAGAACAGAGCCGGCATCAATGACAACAGAATTGACATTGATTAAGTCATAAACAGTTAGGGGTAGGCGACACATCGAATACAGTCGATGTATCGCGGCTTGTCCCCCGCGCAGTACAGATAACGACTACATCGCGAACATCGAACACAATTTGTCATGTAATGTTTCCAACCATCCCTTTTTGTATGGAAGATTAAATTGTTCCAAAGAACCACTAATGAATATCAACAGAAGGTTTTAATGCAGACATATGCTGCAGGGACTACAAGAATCATAATATTGGTGCGATTGTATGCATCAAAGGGTTAAATTGAGCATTTATGAAGTGCTTAGAGGATATTTGAAGTTATTGCAATATATATCGTGTATTGTGATATAGCCTAAAATATCGCGATATTATTCCTAGGCCATACCGCCCAGCCCTAGAAACAGTATTAAAAGGAGGTGGTGAGGTGGAGGTGGGTTACGAGCAGCTTGTAGAGGAAGCAGCAACGGAAGGCCGGCTGAAGCAGCTTAAATAAGGCGCCCTGTATGAAATTTACCAATGAATGCATAGAGAGGAATCAGCTGATCCGTCAGCTGATGCATCAGCTGATTGGGCTGGCTTAAGATCAGCTGTTATCAGCTGATAGCCGTCCTATGAGCAGAGCTTGACATCATGGCCTGCCTGAACTAACGCTACGCTCGATTTTTGTCATCGACTTGGTACCGAAGTATCTGTTCTGGTGACATCCCTATAAGTGACACACAAAAAGCACGAGCTATAAAGTGAATGAAGAGAAAGAGCAGCGTTAATGAGAACACAGCAATGGATCAGAGAAATAAATTGTTATTTTCTGATTGTTTCCCAGAAATTGGTTACGTTCTAAAACACAAATAAATACACAACTAACTGCGCACAATACTGCGGGAAGGAACCGAGTTGCCGGATTTTGAATGAATGCAGCCTAAATCTGTGTGTGTGACTCAGCACTCAGTCAAACTACTGACACACACGGATCATAACAGCACTCTGCACACAGCAGATGAGAGGCAGAGGAGCTGGGATGGAATCACTGGAACACGTGCAGATACAACAACCCGTTATCATCCGTGAAATACGGCTGTTTTTTATCTCACAGAGCTAAAGGACTTATGCATCGATATCAGAAGCCGAGGGGCGTGACAAAGCGGCGATATTTGACGGCCTGAACGAGATGCCCACCCATACGTGCGTTATTGGCTGGGGGTTAATTAGTCAGTATATGGGCCACATTGAGGGAAAAAACATCGGAGATTTCCAGAATAATGTCATAATATTACGAGAAAAAAGTCGTAATATTACGAGAATAAAGTCAGAACTTTACGAGAAAAAAAAATTACACATAAAATTACTACTTTATAATATTATGACTTTATTCTCATAATACTACAACTTTTTTTCTCGTAAATTTATGACTTTATTCTCATTAAAAGTCATACCGTCGTACCGTCGACCTACAACAATGAAAAATAAAAATTTAAATATAAACAAAAAACAGTTATTCATTTCCATTCATTTTTTTTTAAAGTTCACAGGGACCCATTGGAGAGGGGCTAAAGAGCCGCATGTGGCTCCGGAGCCGCAGGTTGCTGACCCCTGGTATAGCCCAATATCACAAATCCCATATTTGCCTCAGGGGGCTTTACAATCTGTACACGATACAACACCCTAAAAGGCTGTTTGCAGACGCCCAGAAGCGTCCTGTGTAAAGCAAAATAAGAAGAAAAGAGAAAATCCAGGCAGAGAGCTTCAGGGTCTCTGCAGACACAGACACCACAACACACTTTTAGTGGGCATAAGTGATGATCGAGACCTTTAACATACAAATTGTCATTTCCATGAGGAGAAATCATCATGTTATGATCACAGAGGGTGTGAGTCCTGCAGTTTGACCCCTTGGCCTCTTTCCAAAACCTGACTTAGCTTTACGTACGCCAGGAATACATTTCCAAACTGTGAGCTGGCAACTGGCCCTTCAATGTGATGCCAGGATATTATCACCTGCAGCACATGCAAGGGCACCAGTGTGCCCTCGAGTGAAGCACTCGATAGACCCTGAGCTGTCACACTTCGGCCGACCCTGTGCTCTGACAGGTCTGAGGGCTAACATCCACACGACGCTACTTCGGTATGAACCCAAAATAAACAGACTGTGCTGTGATTTAATTGCAAAAAATGGATCAGAATGATGCTGAAATAGCGACATTATGATGTTGATTTGTAAAAAGACCGAAGTCATGCTTTGTCAAGTCTGGTCATGTCACAACAAGCAAACAACTTTTAAAACGCTTGTTTTCTGAATGGAGTTCGGATCGATCAGTTCCAGGATATGTAGCTGCTCCATTAACACTCCATCTAGAAATAAATACGGCAGCAACAACGTCAGCTATGACAGCAGGAATATCTCAGCACTGATAAACTTTCGCGAAAGTATGTATATATTGTTACACACCACTTATATGATGAATGCTTTTGATACACATGCTTTAATAAAAAACTGAAATACTTTTAACCTTGCATACTGTATGCCATGCTTATACCTTTTCACCTTGTATAAAATGTATAATATACAAACTAGTAAATGTTACCATTTAATATAACTGAATGTCATTTGCTTCATTATAAGTTGTCTTTCAATCAAACATTAAGATATAAGTGGAAAAAACTGTTCACAAAACATTATAGACATGACCTCTGACTATTTGTGTAACAATTTAAAATACTGACCATACACGGTCCAGCCATATACTCGGTTTTGACCGAGTCTTGTTTTTCACTGCTGCGCCAACACTTAAACTTTTGCTACAGTCTTAAAACTCATATCCAGTTCAAGAATTGACATTTACATTTCATCAGCTGGCTTAGAGGAACAATCAATACACGACCACGAGAAAAACAAACTACACTACTACACAAGCTCATTTTAAATCTGCACCAGTGTCATATTAACAATGGATCAAATGACATGTGAAATGTGTAATGAGAAAGGGGCCGCGTTGTAGTGACGAGAGACTTATAACCTGGAGAGAATTATCACTCGGTGGGCTCAGCAGCTCCCCTTTCTATGCATCGTTTTTTTTGTGTCTTTCAGCTCATTGTTTTGGTTTTTCCACCCGCAACTTTTAGTTTTAGTTCACGCTGCTCTTTTCAGCATTGTTTCGTGCAGCAGCAGACAACTGTTCTCAGAGAAACGTCTCTGATAAACCCACTGTACACTACCTGTCCAGCACCTAACTGCACACCGTCATACATTTGTCAGCTGGCCAGAAGCACGACTCCAAATGAATGATAGTGTTGCAGTGTCTTTTAGTGGATGTGTATATAGGCAACTGTTTCCGAATATGTTCAGTATTTCAACTTTATAAGGTGATTATGTGTCTATGTTTTGATTACAGCTGGTTCCGCTGCCCCGAGTGGGCAAAAAAATCCATTACTGTAACACTGCTTGAAGATTGTATTACGTTATTATGTTGGGTTATGTTTAGGGCTGTCAGAGTCAACGCGATAATAACACGTTAACGCAAATTTGTTTTAATGCTACCAATTTCTTTAACACGATTTCTGAGGTTGTAGCGGCTCAGTTTTAAAGCTAGAATTTGTGAATTTTATCAGGTTTTCAGCATATGACGTATTCATGTGACCAACCAGGAAAAGAATTACACATTCAGTCACAATGGTATCTTGTACCTCCTGTCTGCACTGAGAACATTAAACCTGTAGTACGCAGAATATTTTTGGCATCATTGGGCAAAGATGTCATAATAACCTTTCAACATGTTGTAATTCAAGTGATCTCAACATGGCTGTCAGGTCACTTACTTTCTCAACAGTACACTACAAGATATTTCTGAAAACATTTGAGGCGAGAAAAAGGCATGAAAGTAACACAATATTGATTAATATTTGATCAGCGCTGCCTAGTTTGACCGTTTGGTCGGAGTTGGCGAGTGATTGACAGATGCTCAGAGACGACGAGGCTCAGCTTGGCTCCGATTGGTGGTTTAAAGACCTCTGCTTCACTCCTTTCATGCACACCTTGACAATGACTTACAGTAGTTATGAGTGCAGAATAGATTTGACATACTAGGCACAATATAACTCCATGCTCTACCTATTGAGACGCCAAACTAATCTGCAGCATATTTACCATACATTGTTTTATAAAATCCATCCCCCTCACATGGAATTGAGTAAAGTCTCGTGCAGAAGTGGTTCTGCTAGTTTCTTGGAAAGAATTTTATCCAGAAACTTAATCAACCACGGAGGTGCAGAATCTATAATCCGAGTTAGCCCTCACTGAACACCCTCCCCATTTATACTTCTTAAATTCTTGCAGGCAGAAATCGATGTTTAAGCCAGATACAGAGGGAATGTGGTGAGCATTGGAGCTTGATAATAGCCTGGTTCTGTGTGGCTGCAGATCTAGGGCTGCCATGGCTAATTCAATCTGTTGACTCCAGTACTAATGCCCCTGTCGCTCTCAGGCATCCTGGTGGGGTAAAATGGGAACTGGAGATACATTAGGGGGAGCTCAGAGTCATGGGGAGCCAGATAAATTGACATTACACCTTGGCAGTGAGTACAGGGATATTCACAGTGATATACACTGGGGATGGAACGGTTCAGGTAAAAAATCTGACCCCTTCGGTTCGCTAGTCACGGTTCGGGACGTGTATGAATTGTTCAGTTCATTTGAAATAAGTTATGAGGCCGATTGTGTATTTTTTTCATGTAGAGTTTGGCTCCCATTTATTGTCACACTAGAAATCAAGGCCTATGGAAGGAGGCTGGGACACGGGTGGACACGGGTCTTGAGGTACAGGGTTTAACACATGTGCAGTGTAACTGAAGCTGCGGCCGTGCGTTGCTATTGGCTCAATTTCGGGGAGTGCAGACCAGATTTTACTGCGCATGTGTTGTACCCAAAAGATATGACGTGTGACCCAGCCTCTTCTCAGTTGGCACGGATGAAGTGGGGAGTGCGGCTGTCACTCAGATAGCAGGATGATTAGACACAGGTGGAGCAGATCAGGGCGGGGCAGACAATCACAAAGGCAGGAAGTAAAAACCAGACTATAAACAAGAGGAGTGATCTCATCAACACAAAACAGGAAACACTGGAATTAATGAGACAAGGATTATAATACAACAGAAAAGCCATAACCCTAGATCCAAAATCCTCTAGACCAGGGGTCAGCAACCTTTACTATCAAAAGAGCCATTTAAGGCAAAAAAAAAAAATATATATATATATGTGTCTGGAGCCGCAAAACATTTGGTAACACAGTTATTAGTCTAAGTATGTAGTATATAAGTTGTAATGCAGTGAGGGCCAAAGAGCAAATGTATGACGGAGTATTAGGGCCACATTGAGGGAGATTTCCAGAAAAGTCATAATATAACGAGAATAAAGTCATAACTTTACAAGAACAAAAGTCGTAATATAACGAGAATAAAGTCATAACTTTACAAGAAAAAAGTCGTAATATAACGAGAATAAAGACATAAATTTACAAGAAAAAAGTCGTAATATAACGAGAATAAAGTCATAACTTTACAAGAAAAAAGTCGTAATATAACGAGAATAAAGTCATAACTTTACGAAAAAACGTCGTAATATTACGAGAATAAAGTCATAACTTTACAAGAAAAAAAGAAAATATTATGACTTTGTTCTCGAAATCTCTGATTTATTTATTTCCTCAATGTGGCCCTAATACTCCGTTGTACCATCGTACAATAGACCTACAACAATGGTAATAAATAAAAATGAAAATGTAAAAAACAGGGAGCCACTGGAGAGGGGCTAAAGAGCTGCATGTGGCTCTGGATCCGCAGGTTGCTGACCCCTGGTCTAGACAAATCAGAACTAATATAAGTCACAAAGAGATATAAACACAAGATAGCCTTAAGTCTCAACAAAAAGTCCAAGGACCACTGGGAACAGAGTGAGAATGTGGCAGTATTTGATCTACCTACAGTAGATGGCGGTCGGCACGCCCCCCCAGTTTGGAAAAAACAGGAGCAATGTACTGCTGTGGAAGAAGGCAGCAGCAAAACATATTCTAGCCACCTAAATAAATCAGTTTAAGTGTATGCTACATGTAGAATATTTTCTGATGGGGAACTGAACCGAAAGTGAAACTTATCTATACTGTTTTGTCAATGGAGTCTGGTGGCTTTGAAGGGAGCATAAGTTAGATAAGTTTCTCTTTCAGTTCAGTTCCCTGTCAGAAAGGGCTGTCTAACAGCAAGATAAAGCGGTCAAAATATTCTAAATATAGCATGGACTTATATTGATATTGATTTTTTTAGGTAGCTAGAATATGTTTTGCTGCTGCCCCCCTTCCACAGCAGTACATTGCTTTGCTCCCGTGCTGGTAGTCCTGTCTGTTTCTCTAAACTGGGGGCTAAATATTGTATATTCGTGACATCACAAATGTACAGAAATCCTAACGGCTTGTTTCAAACGCACAATTTCTAAATACGGGCTGTGTGTATTTCTCTGTATATTGAGCGCTTCGATACTTTCACAGTATTTATAAAGGACTTAAACCTGCTTTATAATATAAAAGACATGAAAATCTCACTTTTTACAATATGGGACCTTTAAAGCTGAAGTAGGTGAGATTGGAGAAAATCTGATTAAAAAAAAGATTTTTTTATAAAATAAAATATTGCTATATACTGTATATATATATATATATATATATATATATATATATATAAAATCCCTATATCCTGACAGTAGTACTTGAAACAGGTAATCTGAAAAAAACAACAACATGTTCCTCTGTGTCCTCCGGTGCTCCTAACGGCATCTGGAAGATTTCACAGACTGGAGGAAAACAAGCAGTCAGAGCTGATCTGGAGTCTGCCGTCCAGCTTCCGTCTATGAGAACTCCAACCAAACGGTCAAACTAGGCAGCGCTGATCAAATATGAATCAATATTCTGTTACTATAATGCCTAGATTTTTTAAAGCTTGAAAACAGAGTCATAAGGAGGTGCAGAAGTCTCTCTCAGAACACTTGAATTACAATATGCTGAAAGGTTGTTGTGAAATATTTGCCCAATGATGCCAAAAAATTGTCGCCAACTGAAGCTTTAAGGAGATAATCTCAGATATTATGTCTATTCTGTACTCTATGAATTAATGATGTGTGCTGTAACTACAGGGTATTAAACTACATCAGACTGCTGATGATTACAATAAAATGCGTCACGTGATAGCGTAGGGAGTAGTGTTTATGAGAAACCAACAAGAATATAGCAAAAATGAGTCACTTTTCGATGACTAGGTGTAATTGAGTCTGCACTGCTGACAACTCTGCACATCAACCCTCAATTATTCTCAGCCCCTGCCAGAGGCAACCTGTACGAGATTTAATGATGCTCGGTGGAATCTAAGTGCGTGTGTGGTCTAGAAATTTTGATAACTCTCATTAAGCTAATGATCCAGAGGGAGGGTGCTGTTAGCTAATTTGTTGGTAGTAAGAAAGAAGGAATATCATATCAGTGGCACCCAAGCTCATAAGAATTCTGCTACTAATGCAAACAGATAATTGCTTTGTGAAAGAACACGGAGCTCACATTCATTTCATCAGCACTTTCCCATTAACAGGTCTCTATGGCTCAGCCTAACAATGCTCTTTTGCAGGTCCTAAATTTGACATCATTGTGTTATTCTTCTTTCTGTTTATTTCCCACAGAGTGGTGCTTGTGGAGAACATCCCAGATGACATCTCCTTCTTAGATAATGGTACATCACACCTCCCTCTCTCGGCGGGGCTGTACAACTTACTGGACCGAGCTAAACGGGTCGTAGAGATAGTTTCCCCGCTGTGGCTCCTCAACTCCTCCGATTATGAATCCAGCTTCCAGCCTGCTGCCAGACAGGTAAAACCAGAGCAAGCCTACAGGGACTTGACTCTGCAGAAGTTGTGGCACTTATGTAAATTTTGTGTCTGTTTTACCTTTTCTCTGTCTCGTCTTCATGCCTTTGCCTTCTTTATATAATAATCAGTGGTGGGAGAAGAAGAACTCGGATCCTTTACTTAAAGGGACTATTTGTAACTTTCAGGAATGCTTGTTAACAGCGACACCTGTGGCCGTGAAATCAATGAAAGTTAGCGTCGGGCTCGCGCTTGCTCGCTCTAAATATACCTGAACAAGCATCGCTCAAAACAGTGAGGCAACACACGTCAGCTAAAACCACAATATCACTCTATATTTCACCTGCTTGGCAGTAATGTTAGCTGACCAGACGAAGGTCTCTCCATGAACATGATTTAGATCTGATCCTAGTGTTGGCTTTTCCTGCCTAAGTGCAGGCTGAGGCAGCGGGGCTCTCCAGCGTGTCTCCCTGCTCTCTATGCCCGCAGCCGGAGAGAGCAGAGGAGACACCGGCACCCGGTCGGTAACGAGAAGACAACGTAACTCTCTGTAGAGCTCCGTCACTTCACAAGACACAGAAAACCTCTGTTGGTCTGGAGGAGCTGCAGCAGTTATTTCTGCACAAACGTCCCCTGTGCATTCACTAGATATTCTCAGAGCTAAACACTCTTCAGAATCAGAATCAGAATCAGAAAGGTGTTTATTGCCAGGTGTAAGAGGTATACACTAGGAATTTTCTTTGGCTTTGTTGGTGCAAGACAAACAGTATAATAACAAGAAATAGGGCAGGGTGGAGGGGGGGGGCAGTAGTGTGTGTGTGAGGGGGAGACAGTCACAGGGGGGCAGATGGGCTGTTGGAGAGCCCCACTGCCATGGGGAAAAAACTGTTTTTGTGGCGTGAGGTTTTGGTCCTGATGGACCTTAACCTCCTGCCAGATGGTAAAGTCTGAAATAGATGGTGTCCAGGATGGGAGGGGTCGGCCACAATCTTCCCTGCCCTCCTTAAGGTCCTGGAGGTGTACAGCTCCTGGAGGGAGGGAAGGTTGCAGCCGATCGCCTTCTCTGCAGCACGGATGACCCGCTGCAGCCTGGCCTTGTCCTTGGCGGTGGCAGCGGCGAACCAGACGGTGATGGAGGAGGTGAGGATGGACTCGATGATGGCCGAGTAAAAGTGCATGTGGAGTGAGCGCGCGTTCACGTCTAGAGGTGGAGCGAGCTGAGCGAGAACGCGCGCGCTGTCTGAGTGAAGGCGAGCAGGCAGAGGAGGGTACAGCGGCTAGACGCGAACGCGCATATGTGAGCGCGCATGTGTGCCGACCCGCTACATTTATACGCTTACAAAGTTACAAACAGTCCCTTTAAAGGGACTGTTTGTAACTTCTTATACGTATGAATCAATCCGGGTTGGTGTCTCATGCGCGCTTGCGTGTGGCTACGCTGTTCAGACTCAGACTCCAACACAAACTACACGGAAGCACCAAAACCTCTTGGTTGTATCTAGTGAAGCCCGTCTGTTAAACAGTGTTGGCCGCGGTCGGAGGACGCGGGGGAGACCGTAGCTTTGGTCTCCAGGACTGGAGTCTCTGCTTCTCTGCTCCTCTGCTTGCCTTCACTCACACACAGCGCTCCTTCTCACGCTTTCGCTCCACGCTCACGTGCATGCGCGCACACTCCACACTGCAGAAGAGTTAGTTTAGCTCTGAGAATATCTGGTGAATGTACAGTGGATGTTTGTGCAGAAATAACTGCTGCAGCTCCTCCAGACCAACAGAGGTTTCCCGTGTCTTGTGAAGTGACGGGGCTCCGCAGCAGCTAGCTACTTTCACTGGAAAAAAGTTGGCAACACTGGGCTGCGTTTTTCGGTTGGATATTTTTTTTAAATCAAGAGAGAAAGTCGGCAAGTCGGCAACACTGACAGTCCGTCCTTCAAAGCCACTCCCCCAAAAATATCATTATGAAGGTAAACATGGCTATTGTTAGTACTCTGGAAGACTCCGGTGATGCGCAGAGTGTGCGCAGGTAGACAGACAGGTAGCCTGTCCAATCATTCATTTGGGCCAAATTAAATGATTGGATGCGTTTATTACAGTCCTGCGACAGCCACAGATAACAGATTTTTTTCTTGTCAGAGTATTTGATTAATTGACTGCTGTCGGGATGTGGTGAGGATTTCAACAAATATAACAAAAATGTATTTGAAAAAGATTACCAACTTTAAAGGAACAGTGTGTAGGATCTGGCGGCATCTAGCGGTGAGGTTGCAGATTGCAACCAACTAAAGCCTCTCCCTTGTGCCAAGCGCGTAGAAGAACTACAGTGTAAAATGCAAATGGCCTTCTATAGAGCCAGTTGTTGTAAGAGTAGCGTAGATCATTTGGAGCAGAGCCAGCGCATAGAGTGTGTGTGTGTACGTGGGAAGTGAGTGGTGAAGCAAGAGAGAGAGAGCGGCGGCGACGACGGGAGCGAGTAACGTTATCAACTCTGGCCCAAGCAGGGAAAGTTAACTGTGTTTGGTTTGTCCGTTCTGGGCTACTGTAGAAAACATGGCGGACTCCGTGGAGAGGACCCGCTCCCTATGTAGATATTAACGGCTCATTCTAACGTTACGAAAACAGGATTCTTATTATCAGGTGATTATACACTAAAGAAAACATACTTATTAATATTATATTCCATTTCTGCCAATAGATCCACCTAATTGTTACACACTAGTCCTTTAAATAAAAAGTACAGAATTATTATCAGCAAAACTGTATCAAAGTATCAAATTAAATGTACTTGCTCTGCAGAAAAAAATGGCCCCTGTAAGTGATATATTATTATTATTATTATTATTATTATCATACAACATTATTTGATGGATAGATAGATAGTTTTGCCCAGTGATCCCCAACATTGTATAATGTCTTACTCTGGAGGATTATATGTGTAAAGTAGCATAAAATGGAAATATGCAAGTAAAGTACAGGTACCCGAAAATTGTACTTGAGTAAATGTATTTAGTTACTTTGCACCACTGATAACAATACATGTAAAGTGTGACAGAAGAGTTGATGATTATTTGCATTAGCTGTCCAACATGGTGGCTATTTGACCTGATCCACATCAGGTCATTAAGGAGACTAGACTACACAGCTGCTACATCAATAATAATAGACAATAAAGTAAAAGTAGACAGTATGATATAAGTGAACTGACACAAATGATCACCAGAGCGGAAAATCAATAACTGTCCCTGTAGAATCTTACGTGCTGGTAAAAGTACATCTGAGCTATTTTAAGGCTGCTCAAAAATGAGCTATTCATTTTGGATTTGGAACTGGATGTCTGCTATTGACAGTTGCCTGGAGGGTTTGCCAGGCTGTGCGCGCGCGCGCGCGCGCGCACACACACACACACACACACACACACACACACACACACACACACACACACACACACACACACACACACACACACACACACACACACACACACACACACACACACACACACACACACACACACACACACACACACACACACACAGATCTGTTTTAAAGAATAGAGCATATCAGGACTAATGAAAGCCCGAGGCTGATGATTGGACAGTAATAGCTCCTTTCCGAGGCCTCGGGGCAGAGGGGAGCTAATGGCCTCTCAGCCTCCAGCTCTCTGCAAAAAGCTGCCAAACAAGACAATTCATCGGGAGGGAGGCTGGACCGGAAAATTTAATATACTGTAAAGGCAAAGTTACAAAAGGTGGAGGTGGAGATGCTCTTGTAGCAGGCATGTGTATTGAATGCCTGTTAATGTCTGTTTGTATCCAAATATTGTGAACATTGGTTAAAGGTCCCATATTGTAAAAAGTGAGATTTTCATGTCTTTTATATTATAAAGCAGGTTTAAATGCTATAAAAATACTGTTAAACTACCAAAAAAAAACACCAAAATGCTTAATATACGAAGAAACAAACAGCCCGAATTCAGATATTGTGCGTTTTAAACAAGCCGTTAGGATTTCTGTCCATTTGTGATGTCACAAATATACAATATATATATTATTACACGGTTTTATACATAAACATTCTAAATGTGTCCCAGTTGATTTCCTGCTGCAGTGTATGTAAATAATATTAATAATAATATTAGCTGACAGGAAGTAAACATGGACCCAAGCTGTTGCCTAGTAAGGCAATTCTGTTGCAATTCCGTTGAAATGCACTAAAACGGAGCATTTCAAACAGAGGGTAAATACAGGTATATTCAGGCCGACAGTACAAGGAAAATAAAGTTGTTTTTTTAACATTACAGCATGTAAATGTTGTGCCCCTTAAACAGGGGAAATAGTGAGAGAGAAGGATGAATGAATCACACACGCAGCTCTTCCCTTCACTCGTCTCTGTATTGAGTTACATTTGAAATGTAATGCAATGTAAACAAAACTCATACATTTAAACATCTGAACTCAGTTTCTGGACCACAGTAATCATGGCTTAATTACATTTTTAACTTTCTCTAAACCATTTAAATTATCTTTTTAACTGTTTCTAAATGTTCTTAATTCAAATACAGCATGAAGTCTCTCTTATGAAATGTATTTTAACCTTTTAGCTTTTTAACTTTTTTAGACACATGAATTCACCTTTAAATGTTATAAAATCAACAACTGCATACACATATATGAACGTAACAACCTAGCTTAAATGCCGCCGACAAAGTAAACAGACGGACTCTACGATGGGACCACGATGCATCCGGCAGCTAGCTTACATAGCAACAGCATTAGCTAGAAACTTTCAAACACAATACAGAGTACAAAATGTGCACTTTTCCTCTCTAATGAACAACAACAACGTATAACGAATTCTTAACAACATGTGTTTACAACGTTATAGTGCTTTGTGGACGTTATTTACCTTAAACAGGGGAAATAGTGAGAGAGAAGGATGAATGAATCACACACGCAGCTCTTCCCTTCACTCGTCTCTGTATTGAGTGAGGAAGAGGAGCGCGATCCCCCTACTGGAACCCCGAGGCATTACCAACAGATCAATGCAAAATCAACCCACACACACAAGGATCTGCATCACCTATCTGCATTATTCCTCTTTCTGTTTCACTGCATATGTGCTGCATAGTCTCTACAGTGACCAGTTTTTATGCATATTTACATCCAAAAATTAAATGACATGTCCTGAAAATGATACAGTAATAACTGAGACAACAAAGAAATTAGCTTTTCTCTAAATAAATGAATTATGCCTGAAAAATTAATTATTCTTGCATTATTCTTGCCTGTCACATAAACATGTTCTAGTAGAAACACAAAATACAAGTATGAACCTGAAAATGTGCACGATAGGGGACCTTTAAGTTCATCTTCATCTCATTTGTGATTGGTATGCATTTAAGAGAACTCAATGTGATTGGACTGGAGATAGATGATGGGTTTTACCTTTACTGACCTTTTCAGTGCACTTCATAAAATGAGTCACTTACACATTTTGTATTCTCAGCGTGTGTTACTTTGTGAAAAACAGAAAACTCTGTACGTTTTTATTTGTTATTTGTTGTTCTGTAGAGGGAAGTATGTAATTGGGTATTTGGAATGAGCGCAGGTAGCTGAAGAAACAAAAAACACCACAAATAGGAATACTTGATCAAAACAAAAAAGAAACTAGACATCACAGTTGCTGGCTGCAAACAAAGGACCTCTGGGAAATATAACACAGAAATAGCACATAAATGAATGGTGGTAGTGCCACGATATATAAAAGAAAAATCTAAGCAACACACAAGAATGTTGTCTGAATACACAGAGCATGAGTTTGATGTGACAGCAGAGGTTTGATGATGTGTTTCCCCTCAGGGCAGGGCTCTGCTGTCCAGGCTGCAGGGGCTGAAAGCTAAAGGAATCCAGCTGAAGATCTCCAGCGGGATGATCGACTCCACTGAGCTCGGGATGCTCGCCAAACACAGTCAGCTCTCCCTCTTGCTGTATTATACATTCTGTGTGTCTGTGTTCAAACATGCTGCAGCTTAGCTCTGTCTGCTGACTGTTTGCTCTCCCTGTTTGTCCTGCTCAGCTCTTTCAGTCTCTCACTCTCGTTCCATCTTTCCCTTCATCTGTCTTTGTGTTTCATATTCTTGTTGAACCTGTCTGTGGCTAGATCTACCTTTATCCCTTGCCTCACACGTAACTTCCTTTATTTCATTCTCTCTTTGTCTTTTACTTGATCTCTGTTTCTCTATACTCTCCAATTCTAGATGCTGAAGTCCACTATGTGAACATGACAGCGCTAACCAAAGGCCATCTCCTCTCGTCCTTCTGGGTGGTCGACAGGAAGCATTTTTACATCGGCAGCGCCAGCATGGACTGGAGATCCCTTGCCACAGTACCCGAGAACCACCACACATCACAGCACACCCATACTTGAACATAGAAACATACAAACTAGGGATGTTAATAATTAACCGTTTAACAGTTAACAGACATTAAGCATTTTAATCGATTAACGCTATCGGTTAAAACGGTTAAAAGAAATATTAATAAATAACTCAAAAGCTGAGCGGCTCAGAGGAGCGGCTCGTCTCTTTAAGGAGAAAAGCTGGTCCACCTTAACAGCCCACCTTAAGAGGCGAAACTGGAGTAGCAGGATACAGGAAGTTAGCTCCGGTCTCTCCGTGGATGTCTCTCCAGCTCGCTTGGGCGGAGCGGAGGAGTTGTAGTTTCATAGCATTTATTCACTGACAAATAAACTGTACACACACTATACAGCTATAACGCCACCAACAGCCTCAAACTCACCGGTCTGTCGGAAACTCACTAAAGTTACTCAGACTACGTGTGTGGCGGCGGCGAGCACGAAGCCTCCGGCAATGCTAGAGCTGCTAACGTAGCACAAACACACACACTGTTTATTGGACACTCACTAAAGTTACGCTGGGCAGACACACAGCTGACAACCTGCTAAACTAAACTAAATGTGTGGTGGAGACTTTTACTGGGAAAGTGGCTGCATGTCCGCGACACTACACGCAGCATCGTAGCTGCTAAGTTAACGCTCCCGGACGGTGAACTGGAGACTCCCGTCAACCAACATCTGTTGTGCTCCTGTATGAGAGGCACAAATCTTGTCGGTTAACGGTTAATAATCAGTTAAGAGGGGCGGTTATCGGTTAAGAAAAGGTTTCCAAATGAGCATCCCTAAAACATACAAACACATGCATACTCACACAGAATCAATAATCTCAGTACATTATGAAGCTGCATTGCAACACAAATTCTGCAAATTGTTACAATTACAAATCACAACTTACACCCTCTGTTGTCATTTTGTATCCAACAGATTTACATTAGATATAATTACATAGCCTAACACGTTCTGTATCCCCTAATGTAAAGTGCTTTGATAATGTTCTACTGGCTCAGACTCAAAAGTGCAGTGTTTTATTTGAAGTTTCCAGCCCTCTTATGTATATGGGTGTCCCTCTTGAAAGACGGCATCATCTGAAATAAATCACAAGAATGTCATGATCGCCTGTTAATTAATTAAATTAATATAGACAGATTCTATATATCTATTACCATGGGTTATACACTAGACCAGGGGTCAGCAACCTTTACTATCAAAAGAGCCATTTTAGGCCAAGAAAAAAAAAAAAAATCTGTCTGGAGCCACGAAACATTATACAGCTTACACACAGCCTATAGTCTAAGTATATAGTATATATTGTAAGTATAATGCAGTGAGGGCCAAAGTGCAAATGTACTACGGAGTATTAGGGCCACATTGAGGGGAAAAAACATCTGAGATTTCCAGAATAAAGTCATAACTTTACAAGAAAAAAGTTGTAATAAACCTATGACTTTATTCTCATATTATCATGACTATATTTTCTCGTAATCTCAGATTTATTTATTTTTTCCTCAATGTGTGTACCTACAGCAATGATAAATAAAAATGAAAATGTAAACAAAAAACAGTTATTCATTTCTATTTTTAAAAATCCACAGGGAGCCACTGGAGAGGAGCTGAAGAGATGCAGGTGGCTCCGGAGCCGCAGGTTGCAGACCCCTGCACTAGACAGTCATTTACTTTGAATAATTACTCCAAATAGATGTTTATGGGTGCATAAAGGTTGCATTTTCAGATTGTGTATATATACTGTATATTTTTTAGATATATTAGAGGATTCAGTTGGTATATTTCAGCCCAGACGCACAGCAGTTTGTGAAATAGTCATGCAATTTAATGTATTCCTTTGTGTACATAGACACACATTTTTATTTATTTTTTCTTGATGGTCAGCACAAAATCAATTTGTATGTATTCCACATAATTGTGAACCAGGAAGTATAGAGAGGAGGGTCGGGGTGTATAGGTGGGTCAAAAAACACCAGATTTTCGCCCAGGAGACCGGTGATCGTGTACCGTGTGAAACCACAGGTCAAAGAGGATTTACTCGTAATGTAACTTCTGTACTTAAGTTATGCCACTTGTAATGTTATTTTAACCTAAACCACAATCGTTTCCTAAACCTAACTAAGTAGTTTTGTTGCCTAAACCTAACCAAGGCGACCTTTTCCTAAACCTAACTAAGTAGTTTTGTTGCCTAAACCTAACCAAGTTGATCTTTTCCTGAACCTAACTAAGTAGTTTTGTTGCCTAAACCTAACCAAGTCGACCTTTTCCTAAACCTAACTAAGTAGTTTTGTTGCCTAAACCTAACCAAGTCGATCTTTTCCTAAGCCTATCTAAGTACTATTGTTGCCTAAACCTAACCAAGTCGACCTTTTCCTAAACTTAAGTAGTTTTATTCTGAAAAGACTGGAGCAGAAATTTACACTAATACTCCATCGTACCATAGACCTACAACACATTTGTCTGAAAACACACGGAAAATACATTGTTGAAAGTCGTGCTGAGTGTCTCGAAAAAAAGGGAAATATCGTGTCTATGTACACGAATCAAGTAGATTGAATATCGTGACTATTTCACGAACTGCTGTGTGACTGTGTTGCATATTTACTGACACATACTACATATATGCACAAGTTATGAACCCTATCAAAAGACATTTGTACAGATAGAGAGATTATATTTCTGTGTCTTCTTCAAAAAGGCATAGATGGGGGGAGGAGTGGATGGGGGGGGGGGGGGGCATGCAAGGTGAGTTGGCATGCAAAAATAGAAAGTGTCCATCCTTTTATCTTCTTCTTGAAAGCTGAGATTCGTGCACGGTTCATTAAAGTGTGGACTCATTTGTTAGTTAGTTTAATCTATCTTTAGACACCTAGAGATACAAAGGGCATTGTGCATGCTGGTGCGCTTTGATGGAGATAGAGTAAGTCGTGTCAGATAAGACTTTAGTAAGTGGGATCTAAGCTTTATTTAGGAATACTTTGCTCATGTAAACACTGCAGGGAGAGAAAGAATGTGCAGAGTGAAAGAGCGGCAGAGCAGGCAATTTAGAAGGTGCAAGCTGAGAGTGGAGAAGTGGCTCTTTGAAAAGTAAATGCAGCAGAGAGCAAAGAAAGAAAATTGAGAAACCGAGAGAAGAACCGCTACAGTGTCTCCTCAAACCCTGCTGCTGCTGTGACGATGGGCGAAGGGCTGTAATTGGAGGAGATTTGTGGACAATGTGGCCTGACAAGGAGAGGTTGCTGGGTGTGTATGTGTAGGTGGATAGATGTATAAAAGCGTTGGAGTAAAAACAGACAGGTTAAGATTGCTTGGAAAGAAGGAAATGTGATGTTGATGGAGATGATGGACAGCCTTTTTGTTGATCTTGAAAGTAATGACGATAATATTCTGGATAATTACAGAGATGTTTTGTGAATGTGGGCCGTCACCGTGCTTATGGTGATCTGACAGAGGTTGTGTTTGTTCTCCAGAGGAAGGAGCTGGGTGTGTTGGTGTACGACTGCAGCTGTCTGGCTCTGGACCTTCACAGAGTGTTCAGCCTCTACTGGGGGCTCCAGTATAAAGACTTCATCCCCTCCTTCTGGTCCAAGCGCCTCTTTGCCCTCTACAACAGGGACGAACCACTGGAGTTCACTCTCAACAGCACAAAGGCTCAGGCCTACATCTCTGTAAGTGACCAGTAGTTTGTATTGTTCATTAGCCCAAGTGATGCCTACAGTAAAGGAATCATTTAAAGGTCCCGTATTGTAAAAAGTGAGATTGTCATGTCTGTTATAGTATAAAGCAGGTTTAAGTGCTATATAAATACTGTGAAAGTATTGAAACGCTCAATATACAGAGAAATACACACAGCCCATATTCAGAAATAGTGCGTTTGAAACAAGCTGTTTGGATTTCTGTCCATTTGTGATGTCACAAATATACAATATTTAGACCATTACACGGTTGTAAACGTAAACATTCTAAATGCGTCCCAGTTTATTTCCTGTTGCAGTGTATGTTAATTACATCAGCTGACAAGAAGTAAACATGGACCCAAACTGTTGCCCAGCAACGCAATTCCGTTGCAATTCCGTTGGAATGCACTAAAACGGAGCGTTTCAGACAGAGGGTAAATACAGGTATGCAGCAGACAGTATGAGGAAAATAAAAGTTTTTTTGAACATTACAGTATGTAAACATGTTCTAGTAGAAACACAAAATACAAGTATGAACCTGACAATGAGCACGATATGGGACCTTTAAAACATGACACAACTGTCCATTAGGTGTGGGAAAAAAAATCGATTCACCTATGTATCGCGATTTTTTTTTTCTATGATTTTGAAATAGATTTTTTAATAACAGAATCGATATATTTGCTTCATTTGAGTCTATATGGAGGTAGAAGGACGTTACCGCTTTAATTGTTGTAGTCTGAGTAATGTGACATCATATCCGTTCCGTATCCGTCAAAAACCAAAACAAACCGCAGTCAGCCAAAACGAGAAAGTAGAAAACGGCCGGAGTGTCGATACAACCTGCACCCTCACATTTTAAATCCAAAGTGGTAAACAAACTGCGACTTCCTTGACCTGCAAAATTATCTTTTAAATTGACAAACATTATATGTGTGATTCATGGCACAATTCAAACGGGATCAAAAAAAATATTCGTCTCTCGCCGTTGACTACCATACATGTTTTTTTCTGAAATAAGGTCTTATGGGATCCACCGGAAGGGGAGGGACTCTGCCTCTCTATAGCAGGGTATGCTTTAGAGCATGGCTATCTTGTGATTGACAGGTCGCTACCTGTGTTTGCTATCTGTGTTTTCATCTTAGAACTTTAACCTTTTCACAGTGTGTTTGCAGTTCATGAAAGTTCATTATAACTTTTTGGTCACCTAAAAATGTCTTATTCAGCGTTAGGTTGAACTTAGCTCCACCCTCTTTTGTCACTTCTGGTTTTAAAAACCAACATGGCGACGGCAAAAAAAATACCAAGATGGCGATGGCCAGAATGCCAAACTCAAGGCTTCAAAACGGTAGTCCACAAGCCAATGGATGATGTCACGGTGACCACATCCATTTATTATATATAGTCTATGGCTGTGACACATTAATGGGACCATAATTAATTGTATCAATTACACCTGCGTTTACCCAGCTAAGACATGCTGGGCTTCTAGCCTCAAGCTGCTGGCTGCTGTGAAAAGGGCCTATCAGGCTAAATGAGTGAAAACACCTGTGTGGGTCCAACATGGGTGTATAAGGTCTTTAAATGGGGCAGAAGGTGTTAATGTTATCAATTCCACCTGCTAGAACAAGTCACAATGTCTGCCCTGAAAAAGGTCTATTATCAGAAACAGTTTGCTATACAAATCAGCTGAAATTAGACACAGATATTCAGGCTTTATAACAAGGGACTCTAACTTTAAATAGTAAAAAATGTAAATGTGTACAGCACACTCAACAATCATCTCCAGTGGAGATACATTTTTCATACCGAGTGTCTCTACGGCACACTGTGTCTTTCAGTGTCATCTTCTTCCTGCAGATGAGTGATGGTGATGTCATCCTACCTGCAGCAGGTT
This sequence comes from Sebastes fasciatus, assembly GCF_043250625.1. Classification (NCBI taxonomy): domain Eukaryota; kingdom Metazoa; phylum Chordata; class Actinopteri; order Perciformes; family Sebastidae; genus Sebastes; species Sebastes fasciatus. Next base: position 3,101,951 of record NC_133803.1, on the reverse strand, counting down.
TGACTGGGCATTTCATCTCTAGAGGATTAATATCAGCACCAAGCACACACTCGCAGTTAAACATTCACTGGTGTCTGTCAGCAAGAAGTGAAAACTGAAACTTCAAGGCTGTGTACAAGACATGCACATAGACACCAACATCAAACGAAGGAAGAGAGGGCTTTCAGGACTTGTCTTTGTGTTCACAACCTTAAAGGACCAGTGTAATTAGGGGGATCTATTGACAGAAATGTAATATAATATGAATAAGTATGTTTTTACCTTTGGCCTTGAAGGAGGTTATGTTTTCTCCGGTGTTGGATTGTTTGTTTGTCTGTTAGCAGGATTACTCCAAAAGTTTGTGGTGGATTTGAATGACACTTTTTGGAGTGGTGGGGTGTAGCACATTGAACAATCCATTAGATTTTGGTGGCGATCTGGATCAAAGGTGCCTTGTGTGGCAGTATTGAAAACCAACGGCCGTGACAAAGCATCTGTATTTAACACCCTGGGAATGAGAATGAGCTGTACTGACCCACATGTATGAGTTTTATAATGGCTGATAATGCACATTTAATGAGCTGATAACAGTCGAATCAGGTGCACCGGTTCCTCTCATCACCCAACACCAACACTTCCTAATTGTCTTGGCTTGTCTTTCCTCCTCTGACAACAGAGCTCCCCAGATGTTTTCATCCCCAAAGATCGTAGCAATGATCTTGATGCCATTTCCAGGGTCATCAAGGAGGCCCAGCATTTCATCTATATCTCCATCATCGATTACCTGCCCCTCCTCAGCCGCAACGCTCACAGGTTAGAACCACTGTGCCTCTGTAGAAGTTGCTTTTTTTTTTTTATTTCTTTGGACAGGCATTTATCATCAAAAGCTCGGATGCTTTGCGTTGGTTCAAGTGATTGAACTCTGTGTGCCCACATTTGTCTGCCTGTTTGTATCTGCGCCAAGGTACTGGTCCCGTATCGACAGTCTTATCCGGGAGGCTCTGATCCTGAGGAAGGTCCGGGTCCGTCTGCTGATAAGCTGCTGGGAAAAGACTAATCCACTTACTTTCAACTTCGTCTGGTCCCTGAGGAGTCTGTGCATGGAGCAGGCCAACTGCTCACTGGAAGCTGTAAGTTCAAGGCTGCCACGTACTATTTTCAACTCTACAGATACGCTTTATCGATGCTCCCACCGCTCTGTGTTTGTGTGTGTGTGTCTATGCAGAAGTTCTTCAACCCCAGAGTGCAGAGGGACGGCAGTCTTCAAGGAATAAACCACAACAGGTTTATGGTGACAGACAGAGCCATTTATTTAGGTGAGCTCATCAACTAGACCAGGGGTCAGCAACCTTTACTATCAAAAGAGCCATTTTAGGCAAAAAAAACCCCAAAAAATCTGTCTGGAGCTGCAAAACATTTGAGCATTATGATGAAGGTAACACAGTTTATAGTCTAAGTATATAGTATATAAGTCTAATGCAGTGAGGGCCAAGTGCAAATGTACTAGGGAGTATTAGGGCCACATTGAGGGAAAAAACATCTGAGATTTCCAGAATAAGGTCATAATATTACGAGAAAAAAGTTGTAATATTACGAGAATAAAGTCATAACTTTACGAGAAGAAAAATCGTAGTATAACGAGAATAAAGTCATAATATTACGAGAATAACGTAATAATATTACGAGAATAAAGTCATAACTTTACAAGAAAAAAGTCTTAATATTACGAGAATAGAGTCATAACTTTACGAGAAAAAAGTCGTAATATTACGAATATAAAGTCATAACTTAACGTGAAAAAAGTTGTAATATTACAAGAATAAAGTCATAACTTTACGAGAAAAAAGTCGTAATATTACGAGAATAAAGTCATAACTTAACGTGAAAAAAGTTGTAATATTACAAAGAAAAAAGTCATATTACGAGAATAAAGTCAGAATTTTCCAAGAAAAAAAGAAAATAGCACGTAAAATTACTACTTTATAATATTATGACTTTATTTTGATAAGATTTTTTTTTTTTTCCTCAATGTGACCCTAATACTCCATCGTACCATAGACCTACAACAATGATAAATAAAAAATAAAATGTAAACAAAAAAACAGTTATTATTTCCACTAATTTTTTTTAAAATCCACGGGGAGCTACTGGAGAGGAGCTAGAGTGCCACATGTGGCTCCGAAGCCGCAGGTTGCAGACCCCTGAACTAGACTTTATGACTGTGTGCTACATGTCTCTGCTCACCTAATGCAGATCTCAACAACAAATCATTGCTTTTACATTAGTTTGTGTACTAGTATAATTAACAATCACAAATTAATACTACTATTAATTAGTGAGCTTTAGTGGTACTGATATTCCAGCCCAGTTGCAGAGCAGTTTGTGAAATAGTACAAAATGTAATGTACTGATTTGTGTACATACACGAATTTCACATTTTTTTCGTGATGATCAACACAAAATCAATTTGTCTCTAATTGATGTAATTGTGAACCGTTGAGTGTAGAGAGCGGTAAACACCGTATGGAGGAGGTCAGGGTCAAGTCAAGTCAATTTTATTTGTATAGTCAAAAATCACAAATTTGCCTCAGGAGGCTTTACAAACTGTACAGGATACAACACCCTCTGTCCTTTACAGTGCCACCCTCTCATTAGATAAGGAAAAACTCCCCCCCAAAAAAACATTTTAACAGGGAAAAAAGAAAAAAATGTTAGAAACCTCAGGAAGAGCAACGGAGGAGGGATCCCCCTTACAGGATGGACAGACGTGCAATAAATGTTGTGTGTACAGAGTAACAACATCATGAAAATACAACATAGACAATCCATATGACAAAAATTAATACGTATAATTTGAACATATGTGAGAAGGTGGCTCGAGGAGGATGTCAAGCAGCTTCCCGGCGTCGCCAAACAGATAGAGCCAGAGCAACACGACCTCCTCTCCACGCCAAACAGATAGAGACAGAGCAACACAACCTTCTCTCCACGCCAAACAGATAGAGCCAAAGCAACACGACCTCCTCTCTACGCCAGATAGTTAGAGCCAGAGCAACACGACCTCCTCTCCAGGCCAGATAGATATAGTCAGAGCAACACAACCTCCTCTCCACGCCAGATAGATAGAGCCAGAGCAACACGACCTCCTCTCCACACCAAATACAGTACATAGAGCCAGAGCAACACAAGGCTAAATCTCCTGGAGGACGGAGGTCCAGGTCTGTCATGTGGAATGAGGCACCACCAGCCAGAGAGGCAGAGAGACGTCTCAGAACGGCTGATGGTCCAGCACAGAGAAGCTTGAGTAAAAGGAAAGAGAGAGAGAGAGAGAGAGAGAGAGAGAGAGAGAGAGAGAGAGAGAGAGAGAGAGAGAGAGAGAGAGAGAGAGAGAGAGAGTTGGCAGGACTACTAGGCTGAAATTATACATTGAGACTGAGACCGACCCACCAGCTAACTAATTGAAAGTTAGGACAAAAAGACCTCCACAGGGTGGATGGGTGGGTCAAAAAACACAGGACTTTCATCCAAGAGACCGGTGTTTGTGTCCCGTGTGAAACCAGAAGTCAAAGTCGATTATTTGTAACATAACTTCTGTACTTAAGTTACAGCACTTCCTGAGTTATTTTAAGCCAAACCACAATCTTTTACTAATCCTAACTGAGTAGTTTTGTTGCCTAAGCCCAACCAAGTAAATATTTTACTAATCCTAACTGAGTAGTTTTGTTGCCTAAGCCCAACCAAGTAAATATTTTACTAATCCTAACTGAGTAGTTTTGTTGCCTAAGCCTAACCAAGTCGATCTTTTCCTAAACCTAACTAAGTAGTTTTGTTGCATAAGCCTAACCAAGTCGATCTTTTCCTAAACCTGACTAATTAGTTTTATTTTGAAAAGACTGGAGCGGAAATTGACACGTGCATCACCTGTTGCTGGACATAATATGTTGTTGAAAGTTGAGTCTATGTAAACGGGTCAAATAGATTACATTTTGTGACTATTTCACGAACTAACGTGAGACTAGATAGGAAAGAGTCAGGCTAGCTGTTTCTCCTTGCTTCCAGTCTTTATGCTGAGCTAAGCTAATCACCTCCTGGCTCCAGCTCTGTACTTTAACACACAGAAATAAAAGTGGTATGGATCTTCTCATCGTTTAACTCTCAGAAATAAGGCAATTTTCTCAAAATAGTCAAAAAAAATTATATTCTTGGAAGTTGAAAACAGGACACTTTACAGCGGAGAATGGTCTTTGATTCAGTATATTTATCCACATGGCAATGTCTAAAAATTGTTATTTGGTCATCTTGGCATGATGTTTTTTGTCTTATTTCTCACATAAAACTATGGTCACTTATTTGTTTCTTCCTGACAGGTAACCTGGATTGGGTGGGGAATGAGTTTACCTTTAATGCAGGAGCAGGACTGGTGATCAGTCAGCCAGAGGGCATTGAGGAGAGGAACTCTACAGTGGTGGAGCAGCTACGGGCTGCGTTCGAGAGGGACTGGTTTTCACGTTACACCCGCTCACTGCAGTCCAATAAGATCCCCGTCTGCAACAAGCATCAGATCGACAGACTGGTGCCAGGCAAAACTAACCATCTAGACAATGGACCAATGCCTATCAGAGCAGGCCAGCACGATAACGGACCTGCACCAATTAGACACAATCACAAAGATGATGGACCGGGTAAAACAAAGCACCATGACGACAGACCAAGCAAAATTAGTAGCCAAGGCCAGGACAATGGACTGGTGCCAATTATAGATGGTTACCAAGAGAGGGGACGAGTCAAAATGAGTCACCCTGACAACAGACAGGTACAAATCAAAGGTAATCCAATGGAAGCACCCAGTCAGTCAGCTGAGAGCAGCGGCAGCAGAGAGATCTTCAACGGGTCCCTGTGACCACCAAGCACGATAAGTTCCCTTTCACTGACCTGCTCTCTTCCAGTAACAGTGGACTTACCACACTGGGTCTTTGTAGCATTTTGGTGTTGCCATTTTGAAGAAAACAGAAAAATTGAAGATATCTGGTGTGCAGGACTCGATCATGTTCATGGAAGAACTCAGGAAGGAAAGTCAATGTTGGCACTTTTGATGGATTTTTTTTTTTAAGATCATTTTTTGTGCTTTCTTGCTTTCAGGAGAGAGAAAGAGTACAATAAGATATTCCTTTATTAGTCCCACCGAAGGGAAATTTAAAGTGTACAGCAGCAAAGGGGATAGTGCAAAAAACAAGAAGCATCGGTAAAAGCAAAAAGCAAGATGCAACACAGTGCAAAAAACAAAACAAAAGTGAAACAAAACATGAACAATTTCAATAGAAGGAAATATAAACAAGGGGAAATATTAAAAATAGGAACAATATATACAGTATTGACAATAAACAGACTATTAACATAATTGTACCAGTGGAAAAATGATATTGCACCGTGAAATTAAATTCAACCTGAAAATAATGCACAGTATGAATTACACCTGAGTAGTATTGATATTGCAGTCAGATAGTCAAATACTTTGTGCATCTCCAGCAGTATTATGAAGGAGTTACTGTGCATTCAAATAATGACTTAAAACTGTAAACATATTTGATAACTTCAGATCTTTGTCCCCTTCGTACCAAAATCAACCTGAAACTATCAGTTTAATAAACTGTTCATTTATTCCAGCTAATTAAACTGTTGTCAGGCTATCAAAAAGGTGTTATCAGTCGCTATAAGCCCCATAGATGTGGGTCAATAGGGACCTACCACACCCACTAGTAGGTTTTATCATCTATTCACATGGTAGATCTACGAAAGAAGGTATAAAAGAACATGACAGCGACTTCTAGCAACCATAGTAATTATGACAGGAGTAGAAGCGGAAGTCAGGCGCTGTAGTATAGACAGTGTGAAACTACATATAGGATGGAGGTTGGGGACTATGGATGGGACACAAAACAGCGCTTTACCGAGGAGACTGGAGTTCGCATTCCGTGTGAAACCAACAATGAGTAGCTGTCTTTGTGTTCGTAGTTATTTTAACCCAAAACACAATGTTTTTCCCTAAACTTAACTAAGTGTTGATGGTTTTTTTTTCCGCCTAAACCTAAAGAAGTTGTAGTTTTGTTGTCTCAACCTAACTGTTTGTTTTTTTGCCTAAACCTAAAGAAGCCTTTTTGTTTGTGTTTCATTCAGTTTTACAGCATGTTAGAACGTGTTGCTTTTAAATTTCACTTTCACTTTTACAACGTAGTAGGCCCGTAATGATCCACATCTATGGTGCTTATAGCCACTGATAATGCCTATTTAATGGCCTGATAACAGTCGAATCGGGTGCTTATTCTAATGTCAGATGACATTAAAGGTAGGGACGGTAATCTTGAGAAACTGACAAGAGTACACTAGCTTAAAAATATTATAGAACTGAAAAACCCGGCCCAGTGTTGCCAACTCTTTTCCAATGAAAGTAGCTAACAGCACTAGCTCCAAAAGTCCCTAAATCTAGAGAGAACATCAGCACCACTGATAGTCCAACCCTTCAGGCCTCCCTCCAAAGCCACTCCCCCAAAATGATCCCAATGACCGTAAACAACGAACATGGCTATTGTTAGTACTCACAGCTGTCAAGCTAGCAGCTTGTGGTTTATTACAGTTCTGTGAGAGCCACAGATACCAGATTTTGTTTTTTGGTCAGAGCATTTGATTTTTTAATTGCTGTCGGGATGTAATGAGAATTTCAACAAATATAACAAAAAGTGTATATGACCAGCACTACCAACCCTTCCTTCAATAGAAACGGACAACCTTAAGTGTACATATTAACACAGGCCCCTCTGAAGGGTTTTTAAATGTTCACCCTGAGGAGTCAAAATTGCAATTTTATTTCCACTCACAAGAACACACTAAATTGATGAACATTGCCATCAGTCCTATAATGGAAACAAACCCGTAACTCATTTTGAGTGCTGACCCACAGTTGAGGAGCTGGGGCTCTAAAAGGTGATTGATGAAATCATGTCCACCATGTTTTAATCTCAGTAACACCATACAGACAGGGGTTACATAATCCAGGACACGATGCGTCATATATCTCTCCACAGCAGGATGGCGTATATCAAAATGTTTTATTTTATGGAGGTCGTAATTGAATTAGATGATGCACCTATTGTATTGTGTGTATTACATAATACCAAATGTACTATCGTGTGGAGTTGTCAATGGAAAAACTCCAGCTGTTTTTCTCTGGAGGAAGAGGAAGGCTATTGATCTGGATGGGTCCTTATAGATAATCATTCCAGGTCCCATATACAAATCCCAGATTGAATGCCGAGTGCACTGTTGTGACTTATTGAACAAATACTAGAAGGGGCCAGAGGGTCTCTGCTGTCAGCCAAATCAATGCAATGAATTTTTAACAGAGCTCGACGGTTGCAGCTGCTGCAGTTTAACCTCAAGGTCATTGTTGTCTGTAATGTCATACTTGTGACTGAATATATACTGTATTACCTTTACCGTATGGAGGTAGAGCTAAAAATACATGATTGGTAGCAAAAAACAACTAATTTACTTTTGACTGAAACTTGTATCGACTTTCATCTGCATTTTGAATGATTGCATGTCAGTTTAAGACCTTTACACGCTCTTTGCTGTGAGTGCAATTTTTTTGCAACAATGCTTGTGAGTTTATAAGGTAGGGGCATTTATTTTATTTTTTTCCAAAGCCATTAATCAAGGAAACAGGAAAACATTTCCAGAAAGAGCTACATAGCGATTCATTCATCAACAATATGTAGGCTGTTATGGTCAGTGCTTTAATGGGAAAGCTGCACAGGTGTAATGAATTCACTTAGCAGGAAAAACAATTGCATGCTTTGATTCTGCCGGAAAACGGAAGTTGTTACAGTCAGAATGCATAAAAGGTTGAGCTGTAACCAGAAAGAATGATGAACAGGCAGGCATTTGTCAGCCGGTGAGTTATCAGGTCATTAAATGGGCGTTTTCAGTGGTTATAAGCCTCATAGAGATGGGTCAGAAGGGGCCTGCTACATCTAAAAGTAGGTTTTACAAAACAACGGAATTTTTACCAGGAGACCCGTGTTCGAGACTGTTGTTGACTGGTGTTTTGTTTTGTAAGGAAAACACGTGTTTTACTTAGTTTACTTACTTATTTTAAGCACAACCCTGACATTTTCCCTTCCCTTAACTAAGTGTTTTTCTTGCCTAAACCTAACTGTGGACGTTTGCGTGATGTACAAATCATACACGATAAGCGGTGTACAAATGACAAAAACGCTAAAATGCGTACTCATGACAAGCGGAATGTCCGTGTAATGTTGTGGTATTTTTCGCCTTCCTGCAAGACCAGGTTGGTTAGAACGTTTTGGTTTTAAGTTTCACTTTCACTTTTACAACATAGTAGGCATAGTAGACCCCTACTGACCTACATCCATGTAAGTGATAACGTACAGCGAGCTTGAAATAAACCCTGACAGGGCGATGCAGGACTGAAGGAAGCGGAGGGGTGGACTTGCATCGCCCTGAAGGGGTTTATTTCATAACAATAACCAGCTTGCTGTACATTATCCCACTTATTACACGGCTACTTACTTAAAGGTATGATATGTAACCGTTGTCAGTTGCTGTTTGTAAACACGCCGCATTCAAATTTGGCCACAGCTAAACTAGCCGAGAGTGAGAGAGAGAGTAGCGATGGTCGAACGAGCTATAGAGTGACTGGACAGAGAAAGCTCTGTTAGAGAGAAAAAAGAAGCAAATCAGAGAAAAAAAACATTATTTTCAGATTGTTTCCCGGTGGTTACGTTCTAAAACACAAATAAACACACAGCTAACTCCACATAACTGCAGGAAGGTGCCGAGTTGCCGGATCCTGAATGAATGCAGGCTTCCAGTCTGCTGGCTGTGGCTCAGCGCTGTTCTCGTTAAACTACTGACACACAGGAGCAGGGGGATCACTGGAACACATGAACATAACACAACCCGTTTTCATCCGCTAAATACGGCCGCTTTGTATCTCAGGGCTAAAGGGGGACTTGTGAGTCGGTATCAGAAGCTAAGGGGCGTGACAAAGCAGCGATATTTGACCGTGTGAGCGGGCTGCACACCCTACGTGCGTTATTGACTGGGGGTTACACCCCCACATGGGACACAAAGCCACTTTCCTGGCGCCTGGAAGTGTCCCGAGTACGGCAAAATAAGAAGAACAGAGAAAATCCTGGATGAGGGCTGCAAGGTTTTTGTAGAAACAGACACCACCACACACTTCTAGTGGAGCATAAGTGATGATTGAGAGGGATTATTTTCATATCAGTGTATACATTGTTTTAGTTCATTCTTGCATTTTATACCTTTACAAAATCAATAATTTTACACAAAAATGGGCGACGCTGGTGAACTCCGACGCGAAGCAACGATCTGCTATAAAGAAATAACAGACCGTAGAACGCCGTCATTGACCAATCAGAATCAAGTGTTCAACAAAGCCGGGTAATAAGAGGCTTATCAGTAAAGGGTAATGTACAGGGCAATGCTGCACCCCGACATGAGGCGGAGGGGTGGTCCCCAACGTGACGCAACGGTCTGCTATAAAGAAATAACAGACGGTAGAACGCCGTCATTGACCAATCAGAATTGAGTATTCAACAAAGCTGTGTAATAAGAGGCTTATAACGACTGATAACGCACATTTAATGAGCTGATAACAGTCAAATCGGGTGCAGCCATTTGTGGTAAAGTGATATATCACATGATTTCTGGTAGATATCACCAGTATTCTGCATACAGTATTTGTGCCTGCTCTTTTTGTGCTACAGGTCAAATGTAGGCCACTACACAGACTCAGTTTGGTCATACAGTGAGTCCTAATACAGACAGGACACATGTAGCTGACCCACTGACTTCCCCACAGTGGGAAATCAAACAAAATACCCCCCTTGACAAGTGTTATCTGGTCATGATGGGTAACTTCTGCCATCTAGAGGATGTCTTGTGAAAGAACATTTTCGTATCACTTATTTGCTGCAACATTATACTTTTAAAAACAATGTACTTTTAAAAGACATTGTTCACAACTACTGTTTATATGCCAATTCTTATCAAATGTATAAAAGGTAGTGACACTGGAATGAAATTTTGTTTGACAGCTTCTTGGTATGTGGTGATCAGAAAATCATTTATTCTTTATAAGACAACACATATTGTACTCACAGTATAGAACGGGAAGTTAATATTTATAGCATCAAAGTATAAATCAATAATATATATGTGATAAAAATTCCACTTTAACATCCCTTGCTGCTGTATGTGTGCCCTAACACTTTCTCTCTTTCTGTGCAAGACACAAGCATTAATCCATCCATAAATGGATTCATGACTCTGATGTGAAGCAGACAATCATCTGTTTCATTTCTGGGATAATTTCTCCATATACAGTGAGTAGAACTTGGCATTATCTCAGTAACAATGTCCACATATTTTCTTGCCAAACGCTACGTCAACACACTGTATTGCTTGTAATCTGACAGCTGGTCTGGCGTCAGATTCAGTACTTTATGCTGCTATTATCTATGATTGTTACACTGGGGCAGGAATGCTGCTAATGCACCCTGTACCATGTCTTTGTGTACATTACTAGTTTTCAACCTATTTTGATAATTAAAAACAGGAAGCAGGGACCAGGACTGCACCTTTAATCAGCAACCGTTTACAATCTGCTACATGCAAATTACAAAAATCAAAGCAAAAACAACAGGAATGTTTCTGTATCACCTGTCCGTCTGTCCATCCCTCCAGTGAGATTAAAGAAAATTGAACAATTTTTGACTGAAAACTCTATGAAAGATTCTGTTTTTTCTTGAAGTCAGATGGGTATATATAAATGGGTTTGATGTAGCTGTAAAGTTGAACAGACTGAAGCACTGTTACTGACTGGTTCAATTGAAATGCTCACTGTAAAAGCTTTTTTAATGTCGCCTACCTTTTATTCTATTGAATTGTGTCGGCATGACTGCTGCTTGCATGCCCTGCCTTTATGAACTGTGCACAGTATGAGTCTTTCTATAGATAATGTTAATATTGAAAGCTTATATACCTTTAACAATACAGAAGGAATGTATATTTATTGAATGCCCTTGTTAATGCACACTACTGAATTATATGATCACTGTTTTTACTCTTAATAAAAAAATATTTACTCTTCGCTTTTTGTGTGTGGGTGTCTTTGTGTTTAAGTATAAGTGACTCGTGTTTCCTTAACACAAAGACTGTTAATTAAAGCAGGGTTAAGAACCAGGGTGGCTTACCTCAGAAGTTAATCTTTAGTAAATCACTGCCCTGTGGCTGTTTGACAGCCCTGTGGAGCCTGAATGGACAGGCCTCTGGCTAAGCACAGTAGTATTCGGATTTCAACACGAATAGATGTAGACCGAATAATTACCAATCATATTGACCTGATTCATTTACTGTGAGGTTAAAGTTCCACACACATTTATTTGAATCCACCAGGACAATACAGGATTCAAACATACCAGCCAATTCTTATTCCCGGGGTGTCCAATACCGACGCTTTGTCACGGCCGTCGGCGTCAGATACTGACGCACTGGGCACCCTTTAGAATCGGTATGAAATGCACCAAGCTTTCCATTAAAGCTGCAGTAGTCAGTATATTTTTGGCATCATTGGGCAAAAATTCCCTAGTAACCTTTCAGCATATTGTAATTTAAGTGTTCTGAGAGAAAACTAGACTTCTGCTCCTCCTCATGGTTCTGTTTTCAGGCTTTAAAAAAATCTAGCCCGTGACGGGAGACTTTGACCAATCACAGGTCATTTCAGAGAGAGAGAGCGTTCCTATTGGCTGTTCATTCAACGGAGGCAGCTGTCAATCACTCGTGAACTCCGATCAAACGGTCAAACTAGGGAGCGCTGATCAAATATGAATCAATATTCTGTTACTGTAATGCCTATTTTGATTTTTTGAATTTGTCCTCTTGGGTTCTGGGCATTTTTCTTTTTCTTTTTTTTTTTACAAACCAAGAAATCAATCCATGAATCGAAAATAAAATAATCAGGAGTTTAACTCATAAACAAATAATCAATAGTTGCAGTCATACATGAAATGGTTAAAAATTAGCTCCACCTCAACCAACAACAGCAGTAGACTGCTGCTCACATTAATGAATGGAATAGCCTACTAATCTAATTATCTAATACAGTAGCCTATATAATAATACAACAGTCACAGCAGCCATTTTTCTGTATGAGTACATATACTTTTACTTTTAATACTTTAAGTACATTTTCCTAATTATACTGACACACATTTTCAATGCAGGATTTTTACTTTTAAAGTATTTGTATATATTTGTACTTAACTAAAGTGTCTGAATACTTACCACTGCTATTGATTACATCATTTCAAACTTGTAAGATACTAAATTGTAACATACATGTTTAGTGTAGAGAGCTGAAACAACAGAAAATGTGTTATGACATGAAGTGAAGCTGAGAGCCAGCAGCAGCAGCAGCAGAAGAAGAGATACCTGTGTGGCTGCTACCTGTCTGGGCTCGAGCAGAATGCTGCATCACACTGACGTCACGGTTACCTTAGCAACCGATTAGGCGTCACCACTCTGGGCTGCAGATTCATGAGTGCGCGTTTCTTCCCGGAGACCGTCCCGTCCCGTCCTCTTAATATACCCATGGTCCCGTCCCGTCGAGAGGGGGACAACCGACACAAGGGGACTGGTTTCTGAAGGACAGTAAAGCAGATGTCTCTTCCCAGCAGCCTGCTGGGTTCTGTCTGTTCTTCGTGGTGTAGCGGACCAGACGACCGTCTCTGTGCTGCTGGTGTTGTTGTTGTTGTTGTTGTTGTTGTCAGCCAGCAGCAGCCACCATGGCTGAGGAGGACAGTGAATGGGTGGTAGAGAGCATCGTTGGATACCTGGGAAGTCCCGAGTGGGTCATTCCTGTCACGGACTTTATGGAGAACAAATGCACAGGTAAAAGCAGCAGGTTCTCCGCCATGTTCAGTCTGCAGGAGCTCCGGCTCCTCAGTGACAGTAGAGCCTCTTTGGAGCTGCGCACCGTTAGCACGGTGGCTAAGCTAACGCTAACGCTGACTTGTGAGTGCGTTGTTTCTGTTAGCAGATTTGTAGGCTGTGCTATTTTTATACTGTTTGTTTACTCTGCACTTTGATTAATACACGTCCCTTTTGCGAGTTAAAGGGGATTTCAGAACATTTCCCTCTAAATAAAGCCACAAAGGACATGTATAGGTAACAAGTGATAACTCAGTAAAGGTACTGTAGCTAGTTAACGTCAGTAAGAGAGCTAGCTAGCAAAATCACTTCAAAACCTGAGCTACCAAAAAGTTAATTCATATGAACTGATTGTGTGCAATCAACTCTAACGTTACATAACACACACAGCCTGGTAAATCAAGATAGTTTAGTGTTTTCAGATCTCCTGTGGGCACAGTGTAAATGTTGAATTACTAACATTTCTATGCTATTCATTTGGCCTTTTCTTAGTTTTTGATGACGAAGATGAAAATAAGTTGTCATACACAGAGATCCACCAGCAGTATAAGAAGTTGGTGAGTACAGTCTTTGGTCCAGATGTGTCAAACTTCCACATCAACGTTACTCAGTAGTGGTTTTCTATTATTGACTCAGCACACTGGACTGATGTAAGCTGCTTTGCTGTTGCAGGTGGAGAATCTGTTGGGGAATTACATGCAGGAGGTTGGCATCAACGAGCATCAGTTTCTGGATGCATGCACCTCTCCTTTTGCCAAGTCCAAAACACTGCAGGTACATTAAGCTCCCTGTTCGCACACCACCAGTGAGTCAGCATGCCAGTTAACCTGAATGGAGATTTGCTTACACAACTACAGTTATGCTGCTTTGTACCTGGTTGCCAAACATATCTGGTCTCTGTCTCCTCCTTAAAGGTAGATGTGTGTTTTCCTGATGAATCAGCAAAAGGAGAATCCAGTTTGTGATATATTTATCCCAAATTCTGTCCTGTCGCAGTGCCATAACGTTGTCAGGCTGAATGTGTTACCCAAACAGGTCAATTCCAAGCAACAGATTTTCACCAAAAGTTATTATTCTTTGCCTGAACCCTGGTATATCAGGAATCGCTCATGTTTTCATTAGGGGAAGCTGCGATACTTGGTCTTTGGGTATCGGCCGATACCGACTGCCAATCTGATACCAGTGTTTAATTAATAAGATGTATGCCTCAATGTGTGGAAGTGACTGGGATCATTCTTTTATGTGTAAGCAAACATCAGGCTTGACTTAAACATTTATTTCCTAACTTTGTAAAACGAAATGCAACAAGGTAACAAAATAAATACATAGATTTAATTTTACTGAATTGTTATTTATTATTAGAATAATAAATCATACATCAGCTACTTGGTAAAAAAATATCTTCAAAATTAACAGGAATTACAATTCAAGTGTAAACCTTTTTAAGGCAGCAACAAATTGGTCAAAACTTAAACAGGTATTACAATTTCAGTATATAATGTATATAGTATATAAACATAGAATTGAATTGAATAGATCGGCCCCATTGTCACCGATACCCGATCCAGCTATTTGATATCTGATCCGGTATCGGTATCGGTGCATCCATAGTTTTCATAACTGTACCTAAAACTTGACATGACATTCTCCTGTTTATGTTGTTGCTTCTTTTAACTTTTTATTCAAATGTTGCAGCACCATGGGGCCTGTCAACTCTGTATATTTGTTCAATAGTCCTTATGGCAGACCATCTACAACTGTTTTGGCAAACTTGACGAGGTCAAATCAAATCAAATCAATTTATTTTTGTATAGCGTCAAATCACAACAGAAGTTATCTCAAGACGCTTTATATATAGAGCAGGTCTATGACCGTACACCATAGTTTAGAGACCCAACAGGATCCACCAAGCGCACTGTGGCCAGGAAAAACTCCCCGATTACTGGGAAGAAACCTGGAGCAGAACCGGGCGCAGGGCGGGCGGCCATCTGCCGAGACCGGCTGGGGGGATAGATAGATAGAGAGAGAGTGAGAGAGTGAGAGAGAGAGAGAGAGAGAGAGAGTGGGAGAGAGAGAGAGAGAGAGAGAGAGAGAGAGAGAGAGAGAGAGAGAGAGAGAGAGAGAGAGAGAGAGAGAGAGAGAGAGAGAGAGAGAGAGAGAGAGAGATAGAGAAGCAGCCACAATAGCAGTCTAGCAGCTGTAATAGCTAATACAAGTAGGACTGATAACACAAAACCAATAGTGGTGGATGGAAAGAGTGATAATACAACTATCGGAAAGCCAGCACTGTCCAGCATCTCTCCTCAGTACGTCCATGTGTATTGGTGTGGGACGTCCCTGCGATCGATGCCCGTGCATTGGTTCCTGCAGCATCAGCATGCTTGCTGGGAGCTCTTGATGTCTTTGGCAGTGATTGAGAAGTGTTATTCTCCAGGCTGCCACATTGTCACTAGGTGTTGGAAATCCCTCGTTAGCATTGGTAGTCCCTCGTACAGACGTAGTTAATTAGGGATGGTAGCAGTTGGTGTCAAGCAGGCACTGACGCGGCAGCAGATGCAGCCACAATACCGGAGACCACCAAGATCCAGGTGAAACCCTGCTCCAAGTGTACCCATGCTCCGGGTATAACCTCGCTCCCGGTGTGATCCCGCTCCAGGTATGACCTCGCTCCAGGTGTGACCCCGCTCCACGGTTAGCTGCGAGACAAGGAGGCATAAGGACTCCCGGGAAGGAATGAAGTTAGTAACAACATGGACATGGGACATGAGTATATACATAAGGAGAGGGGAGCTCAGTGTGTCATAGGAAGTTCCTTATGACAGTGTGTCATAGGAAGTCCCCCGGCAGTCTATGCCTATAGCAGCTTAAGTATAAGCGTTATCAAAGAGGAAAGTCTTTAGCCTACTCTTAAATGTAGAGACGGTGTCTGCCTCCCGGACTGAAACTGCATGGGAGCTGGTTCCAGAGAAGAGGAGCTTGTATCTAAAGCAGAAATGAGCTCCCATGTGTTTTTCTTTCAGAAAAATCATAAGGCATATGCTTTTTCTTCAGTCTCTTGAGTTTATTTAGTTTTATGATGTCACATCAACCTCTAATATGGCTTTTTTGAGAATTCAAGCCCACCACTGCAGCCCTTTTGTTTAGTCATTGGGAAAAATCTCAACTGTTCAGTTCTTTTATGAAAATGTTTGTCGTTAATTCACTTACAATTTTGGAAAGATGTAACTGTTTGCCCAAGCTGTAAGTTGTTTAGTTCTTATTAGTTAGTTCTTTATTTGTGCATATAATAGAACAAAAGAGAAGAGATATACAATAACATAAATAAATGCTCAGGTGGGTTGGGAAAAAAACAAAAACCTGAAGGCTTGTAAAAGGAACCCACCTAACAATGAAATGAAATACAGCTGTATTGTAATTTATAAACAAACTAAATATTTTTTAAAATATCTAAAAGAAAGAAAATAATACTATTTCCAAACAAGAAATGCTAGAGATGTTTGAGACAACTTGCTTAATAACATGATGTTTTAAACGTGGTATATTTTTGCTTGAATAGGAATTTTAAGATAATATTTAATATTTTACACTCTACTGTTATATTTTCCTTGGCACTGGTCAACAGCTGTAATGTGGCTGTGCCAGATTGGCAGAGATGCAGATCTGGATTTCACCAAAATCCGCCGGAGACTTGGATCTCATTAATCACCGCTGAGATAAATAGTTAATGTCTGCAAAGCTGGTCAAATTCTCCTAAAACAAAGATTAGCAGTAGCAGAAGTTTCACTTTGCAGATGTTGTTTCAGTTTGCCCATGCAGAGATTTTGTATAAAAATGAGAAAACAGTCTCATTTAGTCATACAAACAGCCGAAGAAAGATCTTGTTTTTTATCCCGACGGAAAAAGCTAGAAAAATAAAGAATAATGATAATAACTGCTTTGTATAGACTAACATTTGAAGGCTAGCATATGATGGCACTGTATCTTCACTGAAAAAGTGGTTTGCAGCTTATAAGAGGAGAGGTGTTGACTCTCGGTTGTAGACGACTGGGATACAGTAGACAGTAGGGCTGCACCATTTTGAAAAAGTTGCGATTATTTTGACTGATATTACAATTGCAATATAATTTGCAATATTAGAGAGAATGATATTTTTTTTACATCATTATCCTCGTTTTTACTGGAAGACATATTAAAACGATTATGGTGTGATATTTGCGGGGATCTGTACCAAACAAAGATGATAATGTGTAGGGCAGGACATCTCTGCAGCATGGCAATATTAAATAAAACATTTTGACAGACATTTCGCCTTTAACAAATATTGCGCCTCCTACTATTTGAAAATTGCAGTAGACTATATTGAGGTATCAATACAATTTTGATTAATTGTGCAGCCCTAGTAGATAGACAGAGGTTAGTGAGTGTTAGTGTCCTGTCTCTATAGACTTACCTACTGTAGCTGACTGTACCTTTCCTGTGATTAAGTTACTCAGTGAAACAGGATATACTGTAGGTCGGGGCTTCAGGCAGACACAGTAAGAGAAACTGACAGAAGGAGGAGGAGAAAGAGAGAAGCTGAGCATGGACTGAGAACCTGGTGACCCAGATGAACTAAGAACCCTTGAACTTGTATTAAAGCTTGGTCAGAAAGATTTGCCTATAATTAGCCTCGAATGGGGGTCAGACTTTTGAATACAGACAGCAGGCTAATGTGAAAGATAAGGCCTAAGTACCACTCTGTTTGCAAACATAGCTTAATTTGTGTAGGGACTTGAGTTGAGTGTACATGCTGGACGTACTGTACATCCTGTCCTGATCTATACGGGAGGCTAACGGGGCAACAATATCCTTATAGGAACATTAGCTATTTGTTATTTAGTCTTTATATTTAGATATTCTCATGCAGACAGACAACACCTGTTTCTGGAAAAATCAAATCAAGCACAAAATTTGGTCAGAGCACTGTTGCTAAAAGAAATAATTCCATAATGGAGAACTAGGGCTGTCAAAGTTAACGCGCTAATAGCACAAATTTGTTTTAACGGCACTAATTTCTTTAACGCATTATTGCAACGTGCGATTTTTAGGTTGTATGGCTAAGTTTTAAAGCTAGAGTGAAGATACTGGTATCATATGAAACTAGAAAACCTAAGGAAAACATTGGTACTAATCATGTCATACTGGCAAAAACTGGCAGAGCCATTTTCAAAGGGGTCCCTTGACCTCTGACCTCAAGCTATGTGAATGAAAATGGGTTCTATGGGTACCCACGAGTCTCCCCTTTACAGAAATACCCATTTTATGATAATCACATGCAGTTTGGGGCAAGTCATAGTCAAGTCAGCACACTGACACACTGACAGCTGCACTGTAAAGAATTGACTGTAGACTTTACTGTAAACACCTGGCAAAAAAGTTGCCAATAAAGTATTGTAAAATTTCTGTTAATTACTGTAAAAAGAATTACAGTATATTAGAGGAAACCTTTTACAGTTTTTTACATGTTTTGTTTTTTTACAGAAAAAAACAACAATCACTTGTAATCTAATTTACAACTTTATCTTGTATTCCATTCAAATTACAGAAGTTACCTGGCAACTACAGCTGCCAGTAAATAGCTGTTAATACTTCACAATACAATGTGTTGTTGTAGAATGTTTTAACAGTTAAAAACATTGCAAATTCATCAACATTACATTCAATTCTCTTCACCTGTTAAATAAAACCAGAGTCAGAGCTGCATCAAAGCAAATCTTTAATTAAAACTCTTAAATATGGTTTTAAGCTGAGGTGACTTTCCTTTTTCTGAACAACTCCTAAAATCATTTATAGCAAGTTGCCACAGACACAGATTCAACCATTACATTTCAGTTTCATTTCACATTTTTTGACAGTTCAGTCATAAAAAGCCTCAACTAAATTAGCATTGACCAATTCCAATAATTGTAGTTTTAACTGTATAAAAGATGACCTTTTTCAGCATGTTCCTAAAGCAGCAGGTGCAAATAAATTATTAAGAAGTATTTTCATTCACATAGTGGAGAAGAGAAAAGTCCTCATCTTTTGCATATGACTTATGACTTACGTACAAAGCCACTCAAAGTCCATTAATCACCTGAGGGGACGTGAGTATCGACAGAGTTGCTCTTCCTCTCATGCACCGTCCCACTTCTTTGGCTGACCACCTTTGCCATCTTGGTAACACTGGTTGGGTTGATTCCAAGGAAACATCTGAAATCACAAAATGAAAATAAATTTAATGAAAAAACTGCACTCACAGCTGCCCTACAAGAGAGAGCAGAATTCATTAAGACAAGCTAATTATTTGCCCTTTCAATATGAAAAACTGCAAAACATGAAAAAACAAAAAAATTAAGCAAATTATTTTTCAGTATCATTTCAGTTGGGGGCTATGTCCATACAACTACATCACTACTGGTTAGTAACTTGTACAACCTTGTGACAAAAAGTCCAAACTAACCCATATGACTCTGTTTTCCAATACAAAATGACTTCTTTAAAGGTCCCATATTGTAAAAAGTGACATTTTCATGGCTTTTATATTATAAAGCAGGTTTAAGTGATATATAAATACTGTGAAAGTATCGAAACGCTTAATCCATGGAGAAATACCCACAGCCCCTATTCAGAAACTGAGCTTTTGAAACAAGCCGTCAGGATTTCACAAATCTACAATATTTAGACCTTTTCAAAGTTTTAAACGTAAACATTATAAATGGGTCCCAGTTTTTTTGCCCGTTGCAGTGTATGTGAATGACATCAGCTGACAGGAAGTAAACATGGACCCAAGCTGTTGCCTAGCAACGCAGTTCTTTTGCAATTCCATTGAAATGTACTAAAACGGAGCGTTTCAGACAGAGGGTTAATACAGGTATATTCAAGCAGACAGTAGGAGGAAAATAAAAAAAATTTTAAACATTAAAGTATCTAAACATGTTCTAGTAGAAACACAAAGTACAAATATGAACCTGAAAATGAGCATGATATGATATGTCCCCTTTAAAACTTACAGCACATTCTTACATTTGAATGAATTCCAGTGTTCCCGATGCTTGCTCCTGGTACACCAGATTTGTTAGAGTTGTAAAAGCTCAAAAAGAGAACGCTGCCATTCTAGCCGCGAAGTTGGGATGTGGAGGCCCGACCACCTGACCCTTGATGCTCAGCACTTCACCTAAACATGAATAAACATATGGTTTATATGTAAATGTTTGTTCTATTGCATTCCATATGAACATCCGCATGTCCTTCATAAAGTCTCGGTCTTTACAATGTTTACAACAGATACAAAAAAAAAAACTGCATACACTACCTAAGACATTAAGTCTCAGAGAGTCAGGAAGCTGCAGTGTTCTTTTGTCGTCAGCTGCTGTTGCGAACACCTAAAAGACAAAGAGAAAATACATTCAAAATTGACAGTCATTGTTCTCAGCTCAACTGATGACTTAGCTCACTTGAGCTAACTAAGCTGCTAAATTAGCATAGAGCTCATGTTGAATCCCAAATCTGTTAATTTTTAAAATACCCCAGAAAGTGTTTACACACAGTCACATACGCAATCACATAAATGACAAATGTTTCCACCTGAAAATAATCTTCTTTGACGTGTGTTGGTGATCACTGTGCCTTCAGCAGTAGCGGTCACTGCCCGTGGTTTCCCTCTGCACCTGTAGCTAAAGGATGCAAAAGTTACAAAATACACGTCATGTTGATTAGCCTCACATTTGGTTAACATTACTGATAATGTTGGGCAAATTGTAACTGCTTAACCAACACAAACGATGACTGTCAAGTATAACATGAGCTAATATCTAACTCAATATCAGTGATAACTCTATCTCTGCCAACATCCGTTCCTCCTTCTGTTTACGGTGCCATGTCCTTCGAAAAATGTCCCCCGAAAGACTGTTATCCTGAAAACAAAAGCCCACTGTTGTTTATTTAACTTGGCTCATAGAAGAGCGGTTAAAGTTAAATATCAGCTGAAATGTTAAGTATTTCTTTAGGAGTCATACAAAGCCATACGCTAGGATTTATGTTAGGATTTATACTTTACCTGTTAAAGGTCCCATATCGTGCCCAGGTTCATACTTGTATTTTGTGTTTCTACAAGAACATGTTAACATGCTGTAATGTTAAAAAAAACAAAAAACTTTATTTTCCTCATGCTGTCTGCCTGAATATAAATGTATTTACCCTCTGTCTGAAACGCTCCGTTTTAGCTCATTGCAACTGAATTGCGTTGCTAGGCAACAGTTTGGGTCCATGTTTACTTCCTGTCAGCTGATGTTATTCACATACACTGCAACAGGAAACAAAGTGGGACACATTTAGAATGTTTATGTTTAAAACCGTGTAATGGTCTAAATATTGTATATTTGTGACATCACAAATGGACAGAAATCCTGACGGCTTGTTTCAAACGCACAATTTTCTGAATACGGGCTGTGTGTATTTCTCCGTATATTGAGCGTTTTGATAGTTTAACAGTATTTATAAAGCACTTAAACCTGCTTTATAATATAAAAGACATGAAAATCTCACTTTTTTCAATATGGGACCTTTAAATTGAGCAATACGTTACGGAGTCTGGAAAACACCATAGTGTAAGGCTGGCCAGCAGTTACTGAACTCCCCACCCTGTCCTGCAGGCTATAGGGCTAATGCATGTAGTTAGCTAGCTTTAGCTTCTTCACTTTAACTTTAGCGTTAGTTAGCTAATGTCTGCTAAAATATAAAATATAAATATATACATACGTTTGCATAAAGCAAGCTTATTTGCCCACTCCCATGTTGATAAGATTAATACTTGAGAAATCTCCCTTTAAGGCACATTTTGAACAGATACAACATGTGTGATTAGTCACGATTAACTATGGACAATCATGCGATTAATTGCAATTAAATATTTGAATTGATTGACAGCCCTATGGTGAACATGTTTCAAATACTGAACCAATATCAAACAGATTGTAATTTTCAAATTCACAGCCAGTGAATGGCTGCCAAAGGTTTTCAAATGTGTCAAAATCTAAAAAAAAAAATTCTACGAAATATTCTTTAGACCTCACCTCAGTGATCTTGACCAGATCGAGTAAGGCCTTCTGGATAAGTTTGATACCAATAGCTAACATTTATAAACTGATCTTTAACTTACAGAATGATAAATGGCATCAAAGAGTGTAGCAGCACCCACATGTACTGTGTTTCTATAGCTGTGTATACGGACCTGTTCTCTACAGTCACAGAGGCTTCTCTCGACCTAGTCATAATGCAGTTCATTCGTCATTCTCTTGTGGGCACAGGGACTTTTCAAGGTCTCATATGTTTCTGTTGTTCAGACGGTGTTCCTGCCAGTTCTGGCCACAGACGACTTCCAGATATTTCGCTCACTGATGGTCCAGAAGAACATGGAGCTGCAGCTTCAAGCCCTCAGAGTCATTAAAGAAAGGAACGGTAGGCTGGATTAACACACGTACAGTACATGCACCCAACACACAAACAAACAAACAAACAAACAAACCGGAAAACACTAGTGATATAGCTGTGAGTAATACTGTATGCCTGCTCTGTGTGCAGGGGCCCTGCCAGAGTGTCTGACTGATGGCGTGGACGTGATGACAGAGTTGCAGGATCAAGAGATGAAAATCCTGCAGGAGGTTCTCAAGTAAGACACCTCTTCTCTCTCTCTCTCTCTCTCTCTCTCTCTCTCTCTCTCTCTCTCTCTCTCTCTCTTCTGCTCTCTGTCTCACTCTCTCGCTATATTTCGTGCTCTCTCACACACACAAACTGGACTGTCCCCCTTTGAGATTTTTAAAGGGTTATCTTAAATATCTAATGTAAGGCTGTCAAAGTTAACGCCATAATAACGCGTTAACGCAAATTCGTTTCTTATTTCTTTAACACATTAATGCAACTTGGCAATTTTTAGGTTGTAAAGGGCTCAGTTTTAAAGCCAGAGTGAAGATACTGGCATCAAATGAAACTAGAAAACCTAAGGAATCAATTGGTACCACCCATGTCATACTTACTCATTGCAAAGGAGGCTAAATAACGCTCCAAACTTACGTTACATTTTGGCAAGGATAAACTGGCATTGCCTCTCTGACACACTGACAGCTGTTGTTGTCTGTTGGGCTGCAGTTTGCCATGTTATGATTTGAGCATATTGTTTTATGCTAAATGCAGTACCTGTGAGGGTTTCTGGACAATATCTGTCATTGTTTTGTGTTGTTAATTGATTTCCGGTAATAAACACATAAGCTTGCATAAAGCAAACATATTTGCCCACTTCCGTGCTGATAAGAGTATTAAATACCTGACAAATCTCCTTTTTACGGAACAGATAAAAAATGATGGACAGTCTTTTTGACAGGTCTTGAATTATTATCCAGCGAAGTTGAAATTGAATGTGCATGAATGATAGATACGAAGGTAGAATCAAACAAATATTATGATCCCTGAACTGTGGAGTTGTGATGTTATGGGTAGCAATGGTGAGTTAGCTAATATCTTATCCTCCTGTGGCTTGACTTTTTACTCTCTTAAAGGACCAGTGTGTAGGATATGGCGGTATCTAGCATTGAGGTTGCCAGTTGTTGTAAGAGTAGAGTGCTTAGAGTGTGTGTATACGTGGGAAGTGAGTGGTGAAGCGAAAGAGAGAGAGAGCAGCGGCGACGGGAGTGTGTAACGTTATCGACTCCGGCCCAAGCAGGAAAAGGTAACAGTGTTTGGACTGTTCGTTCTGGGCTACTGTTGAAACATGGCAGACTCCGTGGAGAGGACCCGTTCCCTATGTAGATATTAACGGCTCATTCTAAGGTAACGAAAACAGGATTCTTACTATCAGGTGATTATACACTAAAGAAAACATACTTATTAATATTATATTCCATTTCTGCCAATAGATGTCCCTAATGGTTACACACTGATGCTTTTAATTCTGATGAAAATCACAAAAATCAGCTGTGTAAGATTGCAGTCATTGATAATGTTTATGTGATATGTAGGCCTAGTCTGATCTTTCAATCCTCAACCTTTTATGAAGCTCACTGATATATTTATATCATTGCACATGCAACAACCTACCACACTAAATAGAAAAGAATGAGTTTCTCTTTATGTTTTTAGGCTGAAATATTAAAATAAACATATTCTGTAAAACTTCTTACAGTTTAAGTCAGTAGATGTGAATTTATGTGTATTGTTGTTTTTTTTACTAATTAATAATTCAGTCATCATGTACTTAGATGTCAGTTTTTTTCCACATTAAACTGCTCAGATATTTCCATATTTTCTCTCTGCGTTCATTGCCTTTACTGTATGTGCCCAGGTGTCTAGAAGCTCCTGCCCCTGCTCTCTAATGGGATTTTGCTAGTGGCAGCCTGACCCAGTAGAGCACACTGAGTCTAATGGGACTGCAGTTAAGCTCCTTAGGGTCCAGCTAATTTAGATTGGAGGGATTGACACTAAACAAGCAACTGAGAAAAATATTGCTGCTTATCGGCGCTGCGTTATTCTGCATTTTCAGTGTGATCTGAAAATCAACTTGGAGAGACTTCAGAAACTTCAAGGTACTAACAATTTTACCAACAAACTCATTGTCTTCTGGAATACATGTTCTGACAATATATACTGCCAATACAATGCTTCTCTGCTACTGACTTCCCCACAAACACTTGATGCACCATGAAGGAGTTGTTTTCCTTAGTCCCTAACTGCAACTGCATTACTATACCATGACAACATACCTTGAAACGGTAACTAAATGTTTACTGTGATGGATTTGGGTTACCAATCTCAAGCAAGTTTCAAGTCTGGTTATAATAGTTTTCAATTTTTCATTTTTTATTTTATTTTAGTTTTGACGTTTCAATTTCATATAGTTTTTAGTTTTAGTTAGTTTTCAGAGTGACTTTGCAAGTTTTGATTTAGTTTAATTTAATTTAGTTTTTCAGACAGCTTTAGTTTTAGTTTTTAGAGATTTAGTTTTAGTTTGTTTTTGTGTGGGCCAGGTATAATGTCTCATAAGTATGTAGCTACTGGGGCTGTCAGTCCATTAAAATATTTCATTGCGATTAATCGCATGATTGTCCATAGTTAATTGTGATTAATCCCACATTTTTTATCTTTTCAAAATGTACCTCAAAGGGAGATTTGTCAAGTATTTGATACTCTTATCAACATGGGAGTGGGCAAATATGCTGCTTTATGCAAATGTATGTATATATTTATTATTGGAAATCAATTAACAACACAAAACAATGACAAATATTCTCAAAAATATGCTCAAATCATAACAAACTCAAACCATAAAGTGGACATGTCTGTAAAGGGGAGACTCGTGGGTACCCATAGAACCCATTTACATTCACATATCTTGAGGTCAGAGGTCAAGGGATCCCTTTAAAAATGGCCATATCAATTTTTTCGAGATACCGATAGGTTTAGGTTTCCTAGTTTCATATGATACCAGTATAGGTAAAGGAATGTCCACAATGTTTAATGTTTAATCTTTGCGCTACTTTAGTGAAGCAATTGCAACATAGCGGAACATCTTCTGGAATGCCAATTCTGTTCAATTACTGTGGTTCAATGACACAAGAGTCCTTTTTTTGGTTGTAATATATTGTAGCTAAAAAAAAATTAAACTGATATGGAATTTACGTTCATTTTTATTTTATGTTTATAAGTTTTAACCAGGAAATATTGTTTCAGTTTAGTTTTAGTTTTTCTTTAAACGATATATTTTTTATTTAGTTTCAGTTTACTGAAATGTTCACTATTTCACTGCTTATTTTAGTTTTGGTTTCAGTTTTAGTTTACTATAATAACCCTGATATTGACATGACTTAAACCCAGTGGTTTTGGGAGTTTGTGGGAAAACTACATGCACTGAAAGAAGATCCTTAGTTAGGTTAAATCTTCAAATAATAAATATATGCTTCGTTCTGTTAAAGAAGCTATTGATAACATTGAGCCCCTAGAAGTTGTACTCTCACTTCACAACAAGTGGTTGCCAGTTCGTTACACAATCTGCATATTTAATTGTTGAGTGGAGTGAGACTCAGACACGCGATGCCAGCGTTGTCATACTATTGTCTCACAAGCCTCATTAGAACCGTCAACTATCTTCCACAGAGATAAACAAAACATTCATTTTGGACCCGTCAACATTTTTGAAATGCTTAATTCACAATTATATATATTTATTTTTTTAGGAAAAGCGAATATTTATATTATTATTATTTGGCACCTCTCTAAAAGCTCTGGGTGTATTATTATTTTTTGTATTGTGATTATTCGTCTACATAAAAATGAATGTAACCATTAATTAGATATTGCTAAATAAACAACATGATTTATAGAAATTCTTTTCTCCAGTGCTGTAAACTCTGTTAGAGCTCAGGTACACAGCAGTCTCATGTCTGGTTGCCCACTGCATTGTGGCCCACTTGAATAAGATGGTTTTAGGCTTGATTGACAGTCCACATTTTTTGCTGTGCTATTA
Source organism: Sebastes fasciatus (assembly GCF_043250625.1). Lineage (NCBI taxonomy): Eukaryota > Metazoa > Chordata > Actinopteri > Perciformes > Sebastidae > Sebastes > Sebastes fasciatus. The sequence goes on along the minus strand of NC_133803.1, from coordinate 3,075,409 downwards.
ATATCTCAGTCAGTCCTTTTTGGATATTATAAATATCTTTACAGGATTTCTGATAAGGCACAGTCACAGTAACAGCTGGAATGACGAGGACCAAAACTCAACTATACTGTCATTCATTCCGTATTGTTATAGTTTGCATTTCTTGACAGACAGACAATAAACATCTGCCAAACAAACAATTTTAGGCAACCATCTTTTCAATAGTCACATATGGCTCTAGTTGAGTAATTGTGAGCACTTGTGAAAAGACACTAAGCCATGTCATGATGGTGTTTCTTTTATTGTTTGACATCATTTTATCAGCCTCATAAAACACCTATCATGCTGATTTTGTACAGCTTTATTGACCATCCTTTTCTTGCTCTCTTACATCTCTCTATGTGTACACCTACTGGTAAATGCTATGCGGAAGTGTCCCCTAAGGCAAATTAAGTTGTTAAATAAATCAAATTAAAGGATCTGTGTGTGGCGCCCTGGTGATGCCTGTGGGCATGACGTTGCTGTCTTATTCTAGTTTCTAGTCCATTTGTGCCATCCGCCAAAGGTTAAATATACAATAGAACCTGCTTAACTGTAGATTAGTCTAGCTCTTATCACACCTGGGCAACTAAACATACTCCGAAGCAGTCCGAGTGGGCTGTTGAATGCACTGTAGCAGGACCAGTTCAGGCACTGCAAAATAAATCACTTCTGCTTGAGCTAATTTATGCATAGCAAAAAATTTAATTCAATTATCCCTGAAATCTAATATTTCTTTTTGTCTCTCCTGCTACTTTGTCCTCAGAAAGTCAAAAGAGGAGTATGATGAGGAAATGTCCAGGAGGTTGCTATTAGAGGAGGAGATTGGCTCCACCTCCAGCAGCTGCTCTGATAAGCCAATGGCAAAAAGCAGTGAAGCCCAGAATACCAGCTCTGCTCCCAGCCAACAAAGCAACACTGCCAAGGTAAGGCATCATGAGCAGTGTGAGCCAAGTAAGACCTGCAAAACCAGCAGAAACTATGTGTTACCTTCGTTGGACTTTCATCTCACGACTCAGATGTATAGACCTGATACTACCAATGCTTAATGGTTATTTCCAACATCCCTTTTCCCCTTAAAGCCGCAGTCGGTAGATAATCTGTGAGTCAAGTTCCTCTGCCTTCACCTAGTGCGCCTAATGGCAAGTCTTCACCGCGCCCAAATTAAAGGTCCCATATCGTGCTCATTGTCAGGTTCATACTTGTATTTTGTGTTCCTACTAGAACATGTTTACATGCTGTAATGTTAAAAAAAACTTTATTTTCCTTATACTGTCTGCCTGAATATACCTGTATTTACCCTCTGTCTGAAACACTCCGTTTTAGTACATTTCAATTGAATTGCAACGGAATTGCGTTGCTAGGCAACAGCTTGGGTCCATGTTTACTTCCTGTCAGTTGATGTCATTAACATACACTGCAACAGAAAATAAACTGGGACACATTTAGAATGTTTATGTTTAAAACTGTGTAATGGTCTAAATATTGTATATTTGTGACATCACAAATGGACAGAAATCCTGACGGCTTGTTTCAAACGCACAATTTCTGAATACGGGCTGTGTCTATTTCTCCGTATATTGAGCGTTTTGATAGTTTAACAGTATTTATAAAGCACTTAACCCCGCTTTATAATATAAAAGACATATAAATCTCACTTTTTACAATATGGGACCTTTAAAACAACCAATCAGAGCTGAGCTGTAGCCAAGCAGTCTCTGGGCAGCTGTCAATCACTGCCTCGCGAAACTTGTGAATTCCGATCAAACTATCAAACTAGGCAGCGCTGATCAAATATGAATCAAGATTACATCTTGTATTGTACTGTTTAGCTGTAAAATGAGAACGTTTGCTCTGCCGGTGGGCGGTGCTTGGTTTTGTCTCGACTGCTTTCAGCATAGTGGCCGGGTCACAAACTTTCTCATTTTACAGCTAAATAGTACACAAAAATATGTTTCTGAAAACATTTTAATGCGAGAAATAGGCATTACAGTAACAGAATCTCGATTCATATTTGATCAGCGCTGCTGAGTTTCGCAAGCTGTAATAGAATGCTACAGGAATGAGTCCTAAAACCCAGAAATGAGTTAGCACTTTAGCACTTCTGGTTCCCTCGTTTGGAAGTCAATGTTTTGTTTTTTTAATGGGTTTTTAGTTGGATGCCGGAAATAAGGTCTGTGGTTAACACAAGCTGACGAGATTTTAACGTTTTGTTCTACGATATAAAATACGTAAATAAATACCCCTCTTGTGAATCTTGAAGCCTTTGTGTGTCTTTAAAAAAGGCGGTTACAAACAAGTGGCTAAATGAAACTATCTAACATCATCACGCCGACTCGTCCTCCTTTACAGCCTCGTTGTGTGTACTCACGCTCATGTGACTGTGGTGTAGTTCATTTATAGCCTAACTTTAGCTTTCTACTTCTGGTGATTGCGTTCACATTTCAAAAATCATATAACTGGTGTTCATTTGTGAAGATTATTTTGCTGAACAAAACATGTAAGTATCATAAAGTCTGTAATCTGTTTGCCACATAGCTCATTTTCTGCAATAATCCAAAACCCAATGGAAAAATCCCCTTGGTTTTTTGTCGGGGGAACCAGGGCAATCCTAACTTCCTGGTTGGCCTACAAAAATATGTCATTCCTGCACCACTCTATAGGCATTACAGTAACAGAATATTGATTAATATTTGATCAGCGCTGCTGAGTTTGACCGTTTGATCGGAGTTCACAAGTTTCGCAAGCAGTGATTGACAGCTGCTGTAAAGACAGCTCGGCTCTCTGATTGGTTGTTTTCCTTCAGCGCTTTCCTTGCAAATGCCATTAGGAGCACTAGTAGGAGGCAGAGGAACATGATTGAGACTATCTGTCTCATGCACTACTGTCAGGATATAGTGACCGTTTTTTAAAAATAACTTTTTTATCATATTTTCTCAAAGTTACCAATGTTTGCTTTAAAGCTCAATCTCTCCTTTATAATGTGACACTGTCTCCAATGTGCTATTTATTCCATGCTAAGACCAAAGCGGAGGGGAATGGTGACAGCAGCCGCAGCAATGGTCACCACGCCCCACTAGTGAATGGAAACACTGCCACTGAATTTAATCTGGTAACTGAACCATGTTAATCAGCGACCTCATAGTAAATATGCCACAGTTTGCTGCCCAGTCTAAGGATGCATTAATACCATTTCAGCTGTATCTGTAAAAGCTAACAGAGTGAAGAGGTAAATGTTAAACTGAATATATGTAAATTTTGGCATGGTAGGCCTGCTCCTGTTAACAGGCAAGCATCAGTGATTTTGTCTGATACCAAAATGTACATGTTGGCATGATATTCCAAACCTAAGTATCAGTGCATCCTGAGGGCAGACAGTAACTTTTCTGTTTCCTAGCCCGCATAGTAGGTAGGTCATGTAGAAGCTTTGTAGTTTTAAAGCCTGTAAATTAGGTCGCTTGTTGTAGTATCAATAGATTAAAAAAAACATTTGCTGACTGCAGGGAAATTGGTAAGTGTTTCTTGCATTTTACACGCTATTAACAATTTGATGTGAAACATTGTCTTTAAATGCACATACTGAGTCTTTCACCAGTCAGGATTTTCCCTGACCAGTTTGGTACCAGTCAGCTTTACTATCAGACGCTCAGTCAAAGTGCCTGCCTGGTGAGGTGGCAGCAAAATAAGAGAAAGTGAATCAAGTCAATTGGGAAAATGTGGCTCATGTTTTTCAGTATGCTACAACCTCCGAAACATCGACAGCCCTACTTTGAATGTTTCCCTTCGAAGCCCAAAAGCTTGTATTGGGGACAGCCCTAGTTCTACAGTAATGTGACTGTACGACACACTAGTGCCTGCAGGTCTACAATCTGAGGACTGTATATGTTGTTGTAGCTGCGTTAGCATGTTGCAGTTAGAGCTGCAACAATTATGCAATTAATCGATTAGTTGTCAGCTATTAAATTAATCTCCAACTATTTTGATAATCGATTAATCCGTTTGAGTCTTTTTTTAAGAAAAAAAAGTCAAAATTCTCTGATTCCAGCTTCTGAAATGTGAATATTTTCTGGTTTCTTTACTCCTCTATGACAGTAAACTGAACATCTTTTAGTTTTAGTGGACACAACAAGACATTTGAGGGACGTCATCTTTAGCTTTTGGAAACACTGATCGACATTTTTCACCATTTTCTGACATTTTATAGACAAAACAACTAATCGATGAAATAATCTACACATTAATCAATTATGAAAATAATCACTAGTTGCAGCCTTAGTTGCAATAGTGGGCTGAATTTGATGCAGTGCTTGTGTCATCTGTGCTACATGTATATTAATGCCTGTGGGTCCCTCCCCTCCAGGTCAACGGCAAATCTGTCACAAAAGAAGAGAGCAAGACGGCTGCTCCAGGAGGTGAAGAGAAGAAAAGAGCAGCGAAGAGCAGCTCCACGTCTAAACCCACACCAGGTATCCCAGAAGAGCTTCAAACCACCAGCTTCTCTTCTTTTTGTCTTATTATAACTCAACACCACATTTAGCTGGTTTATGGTTTTGTTTTAATCTTGAGAAAACTCTGAATTATCCAAATTATAGTTTTCACAACCTTATTGACATACGAGGGAAAATGTGGAGATTATTTGTGTTCTATTGATGTTGAGGAAATAAGCCACATGCTATTGAGGTCTATTTTTATAGTGTCATTTTTTTAACACACAACCAAACTGAGAAAGTTCCCAAGCTAATTCGAACGTGTGTGTGCAGAATGTGGCAGTAACGGAGTGGAGTCCAGAGTCCTTCCAGCAGTGAGAGCTCCAGTGAGGTCCGGTGAACCCTCCGTCAGCCTCGGTCCTGGTACCAAGGAGCAGAGCAGCAGCAACCAAACTGCAGCCGAGGCCTGGCTGGAGGAGGCACACAGGGAGGCTGGCTTCTCTAAGCCATATACTGTGAGTCTTTCCTTCTCCTTGTTTCATTTAGCACAGTCCTGTGAAGTTGGTTTTTAGGATATCAAATTTCATTCTGACCAAATTAAATTCAATTAAATTCAATTTATTTTTGTATAGCGTCAAATCACAACAGAAGTTATCTCAAGACGCTTTATATATAGAGCAGGTCTATGACCGTACACCATAGTTTAGAGACCCAACAGGATCCACCAAGCGCACTGTGGCCAGGAAAAACTCCCCGATTACTGGGAAGAAACCTGGAGCAGAACCGGGCGCAGGGCGGGCGGCCATCTGCCGAGACCGGATGGGGGGATAGATAGATAGATAGATAGATAGATAGATAGATAGAGAGAGAGAGAGAGAGAGAGAGAGAGAGAGAGAGAGAGAGAGAGAGAGAGAGAGAGAGAGAGAGAGAGAGAGAGAGAGACAGAGAGAGAGACAGAGAGAGAGAGAGAGAGAGAGAGAGAGAAGCAGCCACAATAGTAGCCTAGCAGCTGTAATAGCTAATACAAGTAGGACTAATAACACTAAACCAATAGTAGTGGATGTAAAAGAGTGATAATACAACTATCAGAATTGATGTCATTGGGTCGTCCTCAGACGGGCTTTCAAGCGGAGTTTCCAGCTATCTCAGTCCACCATACATCTGGCTAGCTCGCCAGCACTGTCCAGCATCTCTCCTCAGTACGTCCATGTGTGTTGGTGTGGGACATCCCTGTGATCGATGCCCGTGCGTTGGTTCCCGCAGCATCAGCATGCTTGCTGGGAGTTCTTGATGTCTTTGGCAGTGACTGAGAAGTGTTATTCTCCAGGCTGCCACATTGTCACTAAGTGTTGGTAATCCCTCGTTAGCATTGGTAGTCCCTCGTACAGACGTAGTTAATTAATGATGGTAGCAGTTGGTATCAAGCAGGCACCGGACGCGGTAGCAGATGCAGCCACAATACCGGAGACATCCAGATCCAGGTGAAACCCCGCTCCAAGTGTACCCCTGCTCCAGGTATAACCTCGCTCCAGGTATGACCTCGCTCCAGGTGTGACCCCGCTCCACGGTTACCTGCGAGACAAGGAGGCACAAGGACTCCCGGGAAGGAATGAAGTTAGTAACAACATGGACATGGGACATGAGTATATACAGAAGGAGAGGGGAGCTCAGTGTGTCATAGGAAGTCCCCCGGCAGTCTAGGCCTATAGCAGCTTAAGTATAAGCGTTATCAAAGAGGAAAGTCTTTAGCCTACTCTTAAATGTAGAGACGGTGTCTGCCTCCCGGACTGAAACTGGGAGCTGGTTCCAGAGAAGAGGAGCTTGATAGCTGAAGGCTCTCGCTCCCATTCTACTTTTGGAGACTCTAGGAACCTCAAGTAACCCTGCTGCATTCTGTGAGCGCAGTGCTCTAGTGGGGTAGTAGGGTACTATGAGCTCTTTAAGATATGATGGGGCCTGACCGTTTATCGCTTTGTAGGTGAGGAGGATGATTTTAAAATCTATTCTGGATTTTACAGGCAGCCAGTGTAGAGAAGCTAATACAGGAGTAATATGATCTCTTTTTCTAGTTCTAGTCAGTACACGTGCTGCAGCATTCTGGATCAACTGGAGAGTCTTAAGAGACTTATTGGAGCAGCCTGATAATAAGGAGTTGCAGTAATCTAGTCTAAAGGTAACAAATGCATGGACTAATTTTTCTGCATCATTTTGACACAGGATGTGCCTGATCTTTGCAATGTTACGTAGATGAAAGAAGCAGTCCTTGAGGTTTGTTTTATATGGGAGTTAAAGGACATATCCTGATCGAAGATAACTCCCAGATTCCTTACGGTGGTGCTGGAGGCTTGGGCAATGCCATCTAGAGTAACTATATCATTAGATAATTTGTTTCGGAGGCGCTCAGGGCCAAGTACAATAACTTTAGTTTTGTCTGAGTTTAACATCAGGAAATTGCAGATCATCCAGGTTTTTATGTCCTTAAGGCATGCTTGAAGTTTAGTTAACTGGTTGGTTTCGTCTGGCTTGATCGATAGATATAATTGGGTATCATCTGCATAACAATGAAAGTTTATAGAGTGTTTTCTAATAACATTGCCTAAGGGAAGCATATATAAGGTGAATAGAATTGGTCCAAGTACAGAACCCTGTGGAACTCCGTGACTAACTTTGGCGTGCATGGAGGACTCATTGTTGACATGTACAAACTGAGATCGATCTGATAAATAGGACTTAAACCAACTTAGTGCAGTTCCTTTAATGCCAACTAAATGTTCCAGTCTTTGTAATAGGATGTGATGGTCAATGGTGTCGAAAGCAGCACTGAGATCTAGCAAGACAAGTACAGAGACAAGTCCTTTGTCCGATGCCATTAGAAGGTCATTTGTAATTTTCACTAGTGCTGTCTCTGTGCTATGGTGCACTCTAAATCCTGACTGATAATCCTCCAATAAATGATTGTTCTGTAGAAAGTCACACAGCTGACTGGCAACTGCTTTCTCGAGTATTTTGGAGGTAAAGGGAAGGTTAGATATAGGTCTATAGTTGGCTAGGACCTCTGGATTGAGAGTGGGCTTTTTAAGAAGAGGTTTAATTACAGCTACTTTAAAGGACTGTGGTGCATAGCCTGTTAGTAAAGACACATTGATCATATCCAGTAAAGAGGTGCTAACTAAAGGTAAAACTTCTTTAAGCAGTCTAGTTGGGATGGGGTCTAGGAGACAGGTAGATGATTTAGATGAAGAATTCAAGTGAAGAACTTCTTAATGTGTCTGTTTCATATTTTTAGTTTGCACACCACCAGGTCAGATTAGCTGTAGAAAATACAGACACTTAATGTTACTGTGAGGAACTTTTAACTGGTTATGAAACAGTCTCAATTTAATAGTGATGCAAAGAACGTATATTGCTAAGAAGTGTGCTATGCTTACTATTATAACTATTTACTTACTTTCTTATTTATTTATTAAACTTTTTGCCCGGCCTCTTCCCAGAGGAGCATAATGGGAGCGATGGACATAAATGGAAGTTAGAAAAATCTAGCACAAAGATTTCTCTCAATCTCAAACATTTTCATGTCGAGGACCTCCAAAGTAGACGTCCAACAGACCACAGAGCATGGATCTATAACAGGTTGTGTCATGTGTGTTTGCCCTGCGTGTTAGTAAATAGCCTACAACTACATTAAGTTCTGTTGATGTCATGCTACTATCGCTACTAGCTACTGGCCGATAGCCAGTTGTTTGGGAACAGAGACGTTAATACATCCACCACGGTACAGGCTGACAGCATACAGCCCATGGGTGTATTATAAGATAATAAAAGTGATGAATTACAGCCAATATATAAATTATTACAGCCGCATACAGCTAGCAGGAAGCTGGCAGAACCGGATATGTCATATGAGCGTGCAGGGCGGTACAGTCCCGTGGGTCTGATGACCGTTCATTATGACGAGGAAAATAACTCTGGATCATGATTTAAATGAGGACTATTTAAGTGTTCGTACTTGGAGGCTGATTTACCTCAAAAGAAAATGGTCTCTTTATACATCCATGGCCTCAGACTCATTGGCGTTTTTCACTCCAAAATGGCGGCAGCGCTACTGCAGCGCCACCTAGCGGCTGTTGTCAAAAAAGCACGAGAGTTTCGTCTCTTTGCTTCTATACCCTTTTGAGTGATGCCTCCTTATGAGCTACATAAGTAAATAAGACCATCAGCAAGAATATTGGCTATTTCCCCACAAAATCAGACAAAACGAATCAAGGCACGCCGGTCCCCACAGGGAGACACCCCGCTGCTGGAGACCCAGGCCATATTGCTGGGCCCGCTGGAGGAAAGGGAGGCATGGGAGAACCAGAACCAGGACTGCTCAGGGCAAACTGTCAGACCCTACTGCAGTAAAATGAGAGGTTTTCTAAGCCGTGGGGCACACATCCAATGTCAGGAGTGCGTGGCGGCTGCGTCGCGTGGTGGCTGCGTGATACACGTGTCTGGTGTTCACACTAGCTGCGTGACGGCTGCGTGTCTGCTGGGTTTCTGCTGCCGCTGTCAGCCCTTTCTTTCTACATAGAGTTTGCCTTTTAATGGCCATTTAACTTCATGATAAATGTGATTTATATTTATTTTAGACAGAAAAAGGTTAAGAAACGTGTGGTAATAAGTAAATAATAGTAATAATCCACAATTAAAACTCCGTACTATATTCATTCATGGAGCTCTCCAAGTCACTGCATGTTCTACAACACTGTCCGGCACATATTTCAGAATAAAAGCCTTGTGTTAACAAATGAAGGAATTCTGTGCAAAGAAAAAACTTTGAGGGCTTTTATTTCGAAATGAAAGCAGGAAGTGTTGATTTAAACCCCATATTTATCAATTCATTGAGCTCTCAAAGTGACTGCGTGTTCCACAGCACTGACTGTTCATATTTCAGAATAAAAGCCTTGTGTTAACAAATGAAGGGATTCTGTCTATAGAAAAAACTTTTATTTTGAAATGAGAGCAGGAAGTGTTGATTTACAAATAAGTCTTTACTTTTTTTCATCTCCGTAACATATTCTACAGATAGACCTCGAAACTGTAGTAAAGTCTTGCTGGTATGAAGTCAATATACAGTCACTAGATCACTTTCACTGTCTGTGACATATTCTACAGATGTCTAGACATTGAAACTTTACTAATCTTGCTGGTATGATGATAATATACAGCCAATAGATCACCTTCCCTGTCTGTTGCTGCAGTGAGACGCAGCTGAAACCGCGCGGCTCGCGTGAAAAATAAGCGAGACCTCTATTCTATAAAATAGATGCGCGTCTCATGCGGGCAGTGTGGCTGCTCTGACCTGTTAACATGGATGCCGAAATAATAAACAACACGCCACGCAGCCGCCACGCGCTCCTGACGTTGGATGTGTGTCCATCACTTAAAAGGACTGGTGCTCGGAAATACTACCGCTTTTGTCCACAGCGACCGCCAAAATGAACACAATACGAAAGTTCCTCGTAATAACTTTAACCTGGATAAGTACAGGAATCGAGTTTTAGAAGAAGAGGATATACATTATTGATCCCCGGGGGGAAATTCAAATTTTGACAGCAGAGATCACTTCAGTGCATAACAAACACATTTAGTACAACTTAGAGTTTCTAGAAAACACAATGTAAAATCGCACTACAATGATTTAACTTACAACTTTGGAAAACAAATATTTAAAAACATACATTGTTTCATTTTTTTCTTTCTCCCATTTTTTTTTTTCTCCCATTTCTGCGCCAAAATCCCAAATACCTTAATTTTTAGCAAATTAAAATAGTTGAAAAAGAGTTAACTGTGCAGAATTCATAATGTAGCTTGTGCATTCTCAGCAGGAAACCGATGGATTGCCTACTCCGGGTAGGGAATGAGTCCTTACCCCAAGTGAAGGAGTTCAAGTACCTCAGGGTCTTGTTCGCGAGTATTGCATTCGCTTTACCGCACCATTGTGACAAAGATCTCGATCCACTGGTCAATCTTCGTTCCTACTCTCACCTATGATCATGAGGGCTGGGTCATGACCCAAAGAACTAGATCGCGGGTACTAGCGGCCGAAATGGGTTTCCTCAGGAGGGTGGCTGGCGTCTCCCTTAGAGATAGGGTGAGAAGCTCAGTCATCCGTGAGGGACTCTGAGTAGAGCCGCTACTCCTTTGCGTCGAAAGGAACCCGCTGAGGTGGTTCGGGCATCTAGTAAGGATGCCCCCTGGGCGCCTCCCTAGGGAGGTGTTCCAGGCACGACCAGCTGGGAGGAGGCCACGGGGAAGACCCAGGACTAGGTGGAGAGATTATATCTCCACACTGACCTGTGAACGCCTCAGGATCCCCCAGTCAGAGCTGGTTAATGTGGCCCGGGAAAGGGAAGTTTGGGGTCCCCTGCTAGAGCTGTTGCCCCCGCGACCCGACCCCGAATAAGAGGTTGGAGATGAGTGAGTGTGAGTGAGTGAGCTTGTGCATGGTTCGAGTCGTACTGGTTCTCCTCCTGTTTCACCTCCACCTCCACTTCCCTCCAGGAGCTGTCAGCGTCTCAGAAGGAGCAGCTCCAGCAGAGGGCGGCATATCTACGTCAGCAGCGAGACAAGCTGCATGCACTGAAGAAAGAACAGCAGAAAACCAAACAGGTGACCCCACCAGAGGAGGCACCCACCCCCGCCCCGGTAAGTACAGCCCGGAGGTCAGAGGTCAGGATCAACCATGTACATGGAGCATACCATGGCTGATGTTGTTAGATGTAATTAACTATTTATATCCTCATATTGGCCCATTAGAGTTGTTTTCTGGGGTAACACTGGCTTTGAGTTGTGTCTTTCAGTACTCACAGTAAGAAATTTTGCGAGGGCCTCATAATTTAGACTTCATATTTATTACATACTTTTCATTTTGGTCAAATTTTTATCTTTTAATTCCAAAACTACATTCCTGATTTCACCTGATTTTCTTTAACCCACATTTTCCTTCTGTTCTTTCTTTCTTTTTCTTCAAATCATCCTTTTGATTTATTTATTGGGTGGTTATTCTTCATCTCCCTCTGCCTGTTTCTGACCTGATCTGGCTTGTCAGGAGGCAGTGGGGCAGTCCCAGAGGAATGGGGCCTGTACCCCTCCTCCTCCTCTTCCTCCTGCTCCTCTTCCTCCAGCACAACTCTCTGCTAACTCCTCCAAACAGAAGGTGATCCATCATAATAATAATAATAATAATAATACATTTTATTTGGTGGCGCCTTTCAAGACACCCAAGGACACCTTACAAAGATAAAATTATACTCAAACAGATAAAAACAGGCAGACATGACAGAGACACATTTATGCAGACACATGTGATGGACTGATGGACACTACAGAGAATATGCCAGTTTGAACAGGTGAGTTCTGAGGTGGGATTTGAATGTAGTAACAATGTCAGACTGCCGGATGTGAGGAGGGAGGGAGTTCCAGAGCCTGGGAGCAGTGCAGCTGAACGCCCTAGCTCCCATGGTGCTGAGGCGTGAGGTGGGGTTTGGTCAGAAGACCAGCTGATGATGAGCGGAGGGAACGGGAGGAGGTATACTCCTGAAGGAGGTCTGTGAGGTAGGTGGGGGCCAGGGTGTGGAGGGCTTTGTAGGTGAGCAGAAGGCTTTTATAGTCAATCCGGTATTGAACAGGGAGCCAGTTTAGTTGGATGAGAATGGGGGTGATGTAGTCGGAGGATCTGGTGCGGGTGATGATCCGGGCGGCAGAGTTCTGAATGATTTGAAGTCTGTTGAGCAGTTTGGTGGGTAGGCCAGAGAGGACAACGTTGCAGTAATCAATCTGGGATGTAACAAATGCGTGGACTAGGGATGCCCCGATACCAGTATCGGGTATCGGGTCCGATACTGTGCTCATGTACTCGTACTCGCAAAACGGCTCCGATACAACGGCACCGATACCACTTTACAGCAGTGCAACGTTAACCCTCGTCACCATCTTTCGGGTCCTCATGCTCCACTTCCGCGACGGTGCGGGCGAGACGGGCCGGTGGTGTGCCCAAAACCGTGGGGCAGGGATCCCACCTTAGCTGGCGCACGCCAGCCTATATTTTCATTGCTCCACGGGGTTTTGCTTGCACCCTCTGACTCGCGCGTGCGTTAGATTCCTTGGTCCTTCTTTCAAGACGGGTCGGGTGGGTTGTCGACATCGCCACAGGCCTCTGGCGCCTTTTACGTGGGCCGCGGTACGACAAGGTTGGGGCGCACTGAGAACAGTTCGCCCCAGTCGACAGTCACACCGGGAGCAGGGAGCCCCATCACGGTGCGGCGAGGTCCAGGCGGGGAGCGCTGTAAAACTGCGGTCGGGAGCCACTTTCGCCCCGAGCCTTTCCAAGCCGACCTAGAGCCGGTCACGGCGCACCGCCTCGTATGCGGGACTCCCCAGCCTGCTGTGTGTCGCTCACACCCTCCAGTTGGCTGTTAACGAGGGTCTTTTGGCACAGAGAAGTACTCGTATCGGTACTCGGTATTGGCGAGTACCCAAATGTAGGTACTTGTACTCGGTCTGAAAAAAAGTGGTATTGGTGCATCCCTAGCGTGGATTTCTGTGCTGGAGTGAGACAGGAATGGGCGGAGTCTGGAGATGTTGCAGAGGTGGAAGAAAGGATGACATCCAGGTGACGTTTTTTATGTAAGGGAGCAAAGGAGAGAGTGCCGTCTAGGGTGACCTCAAGGCTCTTGACATGGGTGGAGAATGGAACGGAGAAGCCATCAATGAAGAAGTTTGGGGCAGTGGTGTTTTGTGATTTGGAGAGGTTGTGCCTCTGTTTTATTGCCATTGAGCTTTGAAAAGTTCCTGCTCATCCAGCTTCTAATGTCTTGTAGGCAGGTGGCGAGGGAGGTGGGTGGCAGGGGGCCGGTGGGTTTTGTTGAAATGTAGACCTGTATGTCGTCGGCATAGCAGTGAAAGTGGACATCGTGATGATGGAGGATAGTGCCAAGGGGAAGGAGGTAGATGATGAATAGTAGTGGACCCAATACTGACCCCTGCGTGACCCCTGGGGGACACCCAGTGAAACAGTAGAAGACCTTGACCTGTGGTTGCTCCGTTGTACATATTGTTGTCTGTTGGTGAATTATGAAGAAAACCATGAGAGTGCAACACCAGTGATTCTAATATCCAATATTGTTTGAGAGTGGGTGTAATTGCAGCAGCTTTGAGGGTGGGGGGTACAATACCGGTGGTGAGGGAGGAGTTAATTATTGTTGTGATCATGGGGGAGATGGAGGGCAGACAGGCTTTGACGAAGATAGTGGGGACAGCTGCCTCCGTCTCTGTCGTCTCACACGTTTCATTATTAATTATTATTCAATATATCCAATTAATATTTGTTCACAAATTTAAAAAGAAGTTATGCTGAACAGTTCCTTATTTGATTATTATATAAGGGCGTAAACATTGTATCATAAACTACAGCGCCCTCGGTCGCATTTTCTTTCAAACTAATTGGGTTGCAGATATCTGGATCTGGTTCAGTTATGAGGCACTTTGGGCAGATCTGTTTTGCCGGCTCTGTTTGCTGTGGCTGCAAACGTCATGAAAAACACTCTGCTTGGGTGATCAATTTATTTTTTTTAAATTCTGAATTTTAGAAAACAGAATAGGGGCAATAGTCTGGAAATACAAACATTTTTCCATACTCTCTTTTCTTTTTTCCATACTTATCCAGATCTGGAAATAACAAAAAATCCAATTCCATACTTTTCCATACTGCGTAGGAACCCTGATTTTATTATTTCACACTACTTTGAAAACCCTGACAATACATGTGTAGCATAGCCATATTTCCAATACCAGCTGCTTTTGTTTATTTTTCTAGCTAATCATGTATACACGTGTGCTTGGTTGTGTTTCAGTAGTCACTGCTGCTTTTTCACTCCAACACTTTGCCCCTGGTGCTGATTGTTATCTTTTCTATCCGGTTGTTAACCCTGCTGCTTGCTCTGGTCTCTTTACGCAGGAGATATCTGCTGAGGAGAGGAAGAAGCTTCAGAAGAGAAAACATCTGGCCGACAAGCTGAAAGAGGAAGTGATCAAGAAATAACTTCCCATCTAACTGCAATATTCTCATTATGTCCTATCTGTTAACTCACACATGGCTTCCTTTACACCGCCTCCTTCAGCCAGATAATTCACTCTGCGTAACACTGATCAGGTTTTTTTTCCAAAGAAACACAAACGTCATGAGATCTTCATACTTCAAAGTTCTTTTCATTGCTGTAGTCTAACGGAGGGAGGAAGGTACATCTCCGTTTATATTTTGGATGTACCGGTATGTGGCACAAGTATTTTAGCATCTGTTTGGCTGAGAAAGTTCAGAAAACACACAGACCGGTCAGGCAATATGCTGCCAGTGTTACTAGACTTGAGTGGAGAAGAAGATGGCTTTTACTTTACATCACTAGACACACCTGTGTCCAAAGCACTCGTTTACTTTAATGTAATTTTTTCTATGTCCAAATTCTAAATGCAAAATGTATGGACAATATAGTGCCCTCAAAAAATCCCACATTGGAATGAAAAATGTGTTCACAGCATGCACACTACTTACTATAAATCTTACAATGCAGTGCTTCACTATTGATAGTGTAACTGTTTATTATGCAACACTACGCTGGTGGGTAATGGATAGAGTAAGCCATTGACTGGTGTCAAGGAGTGATTTTGGACACATCCCTGGGCTTGTTTCTCTTGTAGACAACACTCACAAAGGTCGTAAATGTGGTGAAACACTAACTCAACATTAGGCACAACTGGCCCTGGAGTCGTACCGGTGAGTTCAGGGTTAATGCTGGCGAAAGAGTTTTGTCGAGGAGAAGGTGACATTAGCTAGCACAAGTGTACAGTCTTGTCGTTAGCATTCCCAGAGGGCAGAGGGCAGCTGGTCCATCATGAAGCTGAGAACGCTGTAGCAGCTCATCCTAGTCAAAGAGCGCTGTGTAAGTCGAACACACTCATGTGATCACGAAGGGGCCAAGAGGACAGTGTGTCGCTTTCTACGAGGAATGCAGTATTTCATGTACACTGTTTAATAAATCACATTTTATAGAAACAAGCTCGTCTCCAGACTGTTTTTTACACACACGCCCCCTTATTGGATATCAGTTATCGATCGGACTGATCTGATACACGTCAACATCACTGGAGTTTTATACCGTAGAGAAGACAGATCACAGATTAACAGTTTTACAGTTTAGTTGTCTTCTGATTCACCGTCTAGTTATAATCTGTGTTAACTGTAGGTGTGAACAACAGACGGACCATGTTGATGGTGAAGTGTTCCAGGAGCAGAAGGACCTGCAGTAGCTCTGCTTCACACACCGCAGCTGAAGGAGTCTGTTACTGAAGGAGCTTTATGACACCTGACAACTTATGTCAGACAACTTTCTTCAATCATTAGAATTAACTTTTTTTAATTCACTAATCGTTAACTTTTATTAAGGATACAGTTAAAGTCAGAGAGAGAAGGAGGGTCTGTCTTTTACACCTTTTACATCATTTATCCTCATTTCCATTCAGTCACATGAGGCTGATAATTCCTGAGCGTCGGGTTTGATATGAGTTACATCATTTACATTTTCCCTGAAACATTCAGCCTAATAAATAACTTCTAGTGTCAGAATATGAATAACTACAGACGCTAATAATGAATAAATAATATAAAGATATTGTTCCAGTAGAGATGGTTCCTGGTCCTCTAAGCAGGACTCAGTCCACAGTAGAAATACAGACTGCAGCGTTATTCATGTGCAGGTGTTCTTTAAACAGGTAACAGACTACAGAGAGGAAACACTGCTGCTCTGCTACTGAGAAGAACTGAATGTCTTTATTAGTATTAGATTAGTTCAGACATGAACAGCTGTTGAAGCCCACTGACAGTTGATCCAGCTGTGATCATCTGCTGCTGTCATCAGAAACGGACGTCGCCTCACGTGACGCTTCAGAGGAAACAACGTTTCATTTCTCTTAAAATATATTTCCTCTGCCATGGTGAAACTACAATGTTCTGAAGATGGACTACAAAAGGCACCATGACCCCCTGTGCATTCTTAAATAGGTCTTTCAGTGATAGACTGCTTCACCTGCGGTGTGTGTGTGTGAGAGAGAGATACCACAGGTCCTTATGCTGCTGGAACACTTTACATCAACAGATAACAAAGATCATCTGACCTAACGGGGACAACCGGTGAAAAGTATCACGTCATTACCAAGGTTGGAATTGAAATAAACAAAGGAATAACCTAGAAGCTACCACAAAGTCTATATGATAAATAATGCGTTCTATTTAGAGTTCTGGTGAGGAGTAGAACCATTAAATGTATATTTCTTCCTTTTCGGACGAAATATTGATTTATGTTCATTATTTGTTTATTGACATTTTATTTGTTATTGTTTTGTTTTTTTTACTTATGTGTTACATGTTCAAAATAAATAAATAGAAATAAAGTGAAACCAAATGGTTGTCACTGTCCACTCATATCAAACATGACACTGCCCCCACCAAAAGCTGTTACTCCATCGGTGCAACAATCAGCATAGCAGGAGAATACACTGTTTAGCATCGGCAGAGAATTTTTGCAAATTTCACTTGGGCACTACCCACATAATCAGCTGTGCTGCTCATCCCACAAATGCATGATCCTTACAAGTTGGACATCATTGTGAAGGTAAATAAACAGGCTTTCCAACGATGTAAAATACAATGACCGTTAGCATTGATACAACAGAGAAATAATCCACCAAACACAAGTTTCCAAACTTTTTTTTCCAAGTTTATTTTAAAAAACTGTACTTCTCCCACTTTGCTTTCTTTGTCCATGTCTTGATCCTGGCAGCTAGAGGACACATCGCCACAGTGGACACCAAATATGGAAGACTCATACCACAAGAGAAAGTATTATCACACGTGAATAGAGTGCTGCAGGGATGATGTATTTCTGGAGGCCAACCAGGAAGTTAGCATCCCTCGACAAAATGCCAACGGGATTGTTCCATTGTGCTTTGGATTATTACAGAAAATAAGCTCCATGGCAAACAGACATTTATGATTCTTACACATTTTGTTCAGTAAGATAATCTCCACAAATGAACACCACTTTATGATTTTTGAAGTGTGAATGCAATCGTCAGAAGTAAAAAGTTAACGTTAGGCTATAAAAAGAAATACATCACGGTTGCATGAGCACGAGTATACACAACGAGGCTGTAATGGCGGACGAGTTGGCGTGATGACGTTTAGTAGTCTCATTTAATCACTTTTTAGTAACCGCCTTTTATAAGACACATAAAGGCTTCAAAATTCACAAGTGGGGTATTTACTGACGTATTTTATGTCGTCAAACAAAAAGTTTAAATCTCTTCAGATTGTATTAATCACAGAATTTATTTCAGGCATGTAACTAAAAATCCATTCAAATAACCCATTGACTTCCAGACGAGGGAACCGGAAGTGTTAAAATGCTAACTCATTTCCGGATTTTCGGACTCATTCCATGGATGTATAAAGAGAACTGGATACAGCGTTGGAGGTGGGTGCCCGTTTATTCCTATGAAAGTGTCTTTGTGGCGTATGAAAACAAAATGGCTCGACTGCCGAGTGATAAAGTACCCGGATCATCCGGTGATCTTCCTCATCCATCGGGCCCGTAGAGCAGGCGCTGTAGCGTTTCCTTTAACCCCGCCTCCCAGCCCTCGGTCCAGCCTCAGTCTGGGTCTCATTCACATGAACAGAAGAAGGGAAATAACTCTGGATTCAGCTATTAGAGCATTTTACAGCTTTTAGGAGCTAATGATTTAAATAAGGACTATTCAAGTGTTCATATTGGAGAGTTGATTTTCCTAAAAAGAAATGATCCTCTGAGTCACAGACGTCTCTTTCCCAATGTAAGTCTATGGGAAAAAGTATTTTTGGGCCCAATGGCATCACGTGACGGACACTGAAGTTGTAATTCCACCATTTAGCCACTACAAAAATTTGCTTCAAGGCCCGGTGCTCTTCCTGGGGGCTTGACTCATTCCTGTAGCACTCTATAAGAAAACCACTGTTACATTGCATTGTGTCTGTTGGGTGGAAGCCGCTAGATGACTGAAAGAGAACCCTCTTACTGTTTGATGCTGTCAATGATAGCTGAAGTGGCAAATCTGAAAACAAGACACCACAAAAGGGTATACTTCAAAATAAAAGTTGTGTCTCCTGCAGTTTAATCACTTCCGTACCCCCACCAGCGGGGTAAATCTCTTTATGTACAACACTGGGTTCAGTTTGTGACTAGATCTGATGCTCTTGGTTCTGTAGATTTCTCAACAGAACTGTTTCGTAGTCGAATCTACTCCGTTTAAATCCACTTTGGTGGCAAAGTCAGAAGCTAGCCCGTTGTGTTGGGTCACAAATCGGTGCTGGTCGTGTGGTTGTTGCTTGAACCCACGGAGATGCTCTGTTTCTCACTCAGTGTCTTGACGACAGTTGCGGCGGGAGACTGAAGCACCTTCCGTGAAAGTCTCATTCTGCCGTCTGTTGGGTCCCGTCCAAAGTATTTGACCTGTTAGCATATAGGTCCAGTCAGAGACAATACACAAAGGAGGCTACTTTTGACAACACGGCCTGTAGTTATTGACACATACCTGTATCTGCTGTCCAACCTCTAAACCCAAAGCACTCGGATGTTTGATCTAAAAGAGGGAAATACAAAGAAATGAACCTTTAAGTAGTGATTTCACAAAGAAACATGGACGCGCAAGAAAAACAAATCCACTGACCCGTTTGTGGTCCAGTTGGGAGTTGTGCAGCAGGACGGCACTCATGTTGGGATAAAGCTTCACCATCACACCAATGTCCCTGAAACAGAGCAGGAAAAGGCTTCAGGTTAAAGATTTCTCCATAGTTTGATTTCTATTTAGATCATGAATAAAGTTCTCCTGGATAACATGTTATTAAACCGTGTGCTAATAACTGGCATCAGATACTGTCTTACAGTAAACATCACAATGTATTGGTTTACCTTATCTCAGTGATAGTGGCAGTGTAGATGGCACCAAACTCCAGCTGCTGTTCTTGCTGCAACACAAACAAATGCACACGTATGTTCATGCACATACAATACAGTACATGTGCAGCCATGAATTCACACACATGTTCAGATCACAGTCAGACTCTTTGTCAGCACTGAGATATGGTGTGGTAAGTCATTTGAGTAAGTAAGAGTAAGTGACTTTCTAAAGCGTGCAGTGTGCTGGAAACTCACATCATCTTTGCAGATGTCACTTATGAAGTCTTGGGCTTCGTTCATGGCTCCTGGTGTTGGAGCGAACACTGAGAAAGTCTCCTCGTCCACCTGACTTATTGTCACACCTCGAGAAGAAACAAACACAAATTACAGTTTCAACATTCTCTGTATTGTGTAGCAGTCTGAAAAAAGGTGGACTGATGCTTGGTTGCTGTGTTTCATTCACAAAGATGTCATGTTCCTGGTTGGTTTGTCTGATTCACTTAAAGGTGCAGTGTGTAGGATTTGGCGGCATCTAGCAGTGAGGTTGCAGATTGCAATCAACTGAAACTTCTCCCGCGTGCCAAGCGTGTAGGACAGTGATTCTCAAAGTGGGGTCCGTGGACCCTCAGGGGTCCGTGGAACTCTGTCAGGACGTCTGCCAAATATTTTACTATAAATGATAAAATTGTGCTGTATCATTAAAAAGTACAAATGGGGACCATTTCCGTCAATAAAACCAGCATATTGTGTCCATTACTCCCATGTTAGCTTTGGGCCAATAGAAACTCTGATGTGATTGTGACACATCACGTCATGAATCAGTCACTTCACTCAGGGCGCAACGAACCGTTCCAGCTGCTGCTGCTTAGCGTAGCTTATTAGCCAGCTAGCTAGCTGGTGAGCATGGAGAAATAAGCCTGAACTAGCTAAATTAATAAAATATGATGACAGTTATATTGAGTTTGGTTTAATTGAGGACAGCGACGGGAGACCAAAATGCGTCATGTGTCTTCAGGTGCTAGTGAATGAAGCCACGAAGCCGGCCGAGCTAAAGCGACATCTGATTAGAAAGCACTCTGAATATCAGGACAAAACAAAGAGGTGTTAACAGGATTCATATTGAAATGTGTTTGTTTGTCACTGTGAAACAGATCTGAAGTATTTCAGTTGGAAAGTTTTAGAATACAAATAGTTCACAATGGCATCTGAGTACAAATGGCATATGCTTATTCAGTGTTACGATTAAGAGGGGGTCCTTGGCAAATGTTCTCCCCTGTAAGGGGACCCTGGCCCCAAAAGGTTTGAGAACCCCTGGTGTAGGAGATCTCTGATGGCTGAAGCAAAAACGTGATTGGCCCTATCTAGAGCCAGTGCTTGGTTTGTCCGTTCTAAGCGACTGTAGAAACACGGCGGCCGGCTCCGTGAAGAGGCCCCGCTCCCTACGTAGATAGAAACGGCTCATTCTAAGGTAACGAAAACACAACCATTCTTATTTTCAAGTAATTATACACTAAAGAAAACATACTTATTATTATTATATTCCATTTCTGCCAATAGATCCCCCTAAACACTACACACTGGTCCTTTAACTATGACTTTTAGATTGATGTTACCTGTTTGGGCTTGTAGCCTGCGAAGGTTATAGCCCCCTGGACCGACAAAGCGTGCTCGTCTGGAAGCAGGCACCCGGACAGTTTCTGAAGGCAGAATAAAACTCACACACGTCAGTTTCCAATACACAGTAACATGGGACAAAGTTTGGGTGAGCATTCCTTTGGATGCCCAGTATTACTGTCAAATTGTTCCCTCACCAAAGCAAAGAGCAGATGACCCTTCAGGCCTTTTGTCTGCTTTGTATCTGACATCAGCTTTCATCCCTACTGATCGATCTAAACTAGTCTTACACATAGTTATTAGTTATATCAGAAAACTCTTCACACCCTTTCTCTCACCTAGTCCAAGCGTGTCACCTTGTCTTCCTTGTAAAATGTACACACTATGTATGTTCGAACACAAAGCTCACCAACAACAGGTCCATTCGCTTTCCTCGTCTCTCTGGGTTTTGCTGTACATTTGTTCATGATGTTCAAGATATCCTTCTTTGCCACTGGAACAGAATAATATTCAAACAAAGGCCATCAAGCCACAAAAAGACGTCTATTCTTTAGTGTAAAATGTTCTTTACTGCCCTTTGAGCGTACCTGTGGCCTGTTGGATAGCCTCCATGACCACCTTCAGAGGCAAACCTGGGATCTTCACATCAGCCTGGAGGTTCAATAGAAGTGTGTAAAATATGGCACAGTTTAAGGTTTAAGGTAGCATTAAGAGCTCAACAAGTCAAGTCCATTTTATTTATATAGCCCAATATCACAAATCACAAAATTTGCCTCAAGGCACTTTACAATCTGCACAGCATTACGACACCCTCTATCCTTAGACACCCCCCAAAGAGTGGCAGTATCTTAGTCTAAAGATAATAAACTTGATGTATTTATGACATGTAAATCTGAGGTCCAGTGTGTAGAATTTAGTGGCAACTAGTGGTGTGATTTCGGATTGCAACCAACGGAGTACCCCTCCACTCACTCCTCCTTTTCTAAGACTGTAGTAACGTGAGCCGCCGAGTGCAGGACCGTGGGATCTTTCAGGACCTTTGCCTCACCTACTTTAGAAGAAATGAAATTGAGACGGCGGC
Organism: Sebastes fasciatus; assembly: GCF_043250625.1. NCBI lineage: Eukaryota > Metazoa > Chordata > Actinopteri > Perciformes > Sebastidae > Sebastes > Sebastes fasciatus. The sequence goes on along the minus strand of NC_133803.1, from coordinate 3,053,246 downwards.
TCGCGGTACCACGGTTTTGCACTCGGTGGCTCATGTTAACACAGTTTTATAGGTGTGTCGGAGAACTACGGTGGCCTTCAGGAAAAAAAGCGAAAGGTTCTCTCTAGAGTCAGTGTTTGGTTTGTCCGTTCCGGGCTACTGTAGAGACATGGAGGAGCCACATGGCGGAATTAGTGAAGAGGACCTGCTCTCTATGTAGATACAAACGGCTCAGTCTAAGATAACGAAAACACAACCATTCTTAGTTTCAGGTGATCATACACCAATGAAAGCATAGTTATGAATATTATATTCCATTTCTGCTAATAGATCCCCCTGCCTTCTACACACTGGCCCTTGAAATTATAGCTCTAAATCTGCCGTGATCTCTTAATGTTTCACACAACACCACATTAGATTTAGTACTGTGTACTGTAAAGTACACAGTAGACACAGTACCTGTAAAGCAGTGATGCCCTTGTTTGTTCCTGCCAGTTTGAAGTCCATGTCTCCCAGGTAATCCTCTATTCCCTGTTTAGAAAACAAGAATTCAGCATCTCCAATATCATTAAGGGGGGACATTAGTTATAATTTTTTTTAAGGATATGCATTCTTTCTTCCACTTGGTATTTATAAGTGGTTGGTCGCACACTTTATGTACCAGAATATCAGTCAGTAATCTGTAGTCTTGGATCTCAGCAGGTTTGTCTGGGCTGGCCTTGGAGATGAGGCCAACTGCTACACCTGCCACTGCAGAAGAGATGGGCACACCTGGGAGACACATTTGGACTTTATTATTATTATATCTTTTGGCTATTATTAGCTTCATGTTATCACACAATTGTACTACATTAAATGTGAATATATACAAAATAAATAAAAAATAAAATATTTGCTACTGTAGTACTTGATTTTTTTCTAGATAGAAATGTTTAATTGGCTTATATTGGTAGGTGCAGCATTACAGTTAAAGGGGACATATCATGAAAAACTCACTTTTTCACTGCTTGTGCACGTACATTTGGGTATCTGGAGTACCCACAAACTGTGAAATAAGACAACCCAGTCTGTTTTTGTGGGCTGTCTAGATCATAAAACATGTGATTCAACAAGCCATTCACGATGTGGCTCCCCTTCCTATGTCACATGCAGGCTCATTAGAATATACCGACCACAGCTTGAGAACTACCTTTACAAAGGTGCACCATATTTTTCTCGCAAGCCAATCAGAGCAGACTGGGCTTTTTCAGGAGGGGGGGTTTTAAAGAGACAGACGCTAAAACGGAGCGTTTCAGACAGAGGGTGAATATATATTCAGACAGACTGGATGAGATGGAAAATAATGTGCTTTTTGAACATTAAAGGATGTAAATATGTTCTAGTAGAAACCCAAATTACAAGTATGAACCTGAAAATGAGCATGATATGTCCCCCTTTAAGTAAAAAAAAACATAAATATGCACAATTTCAGTACGAGAGTATCAACTGTAAAAGAGCTATTTCATGCATTCCCACTCCAGTACCTGCATCCATTAGTGCAAGGCTGCCTCCACACGCTGAAGCCATTGAGGAGGACCCTGAGAGGAGATGAAGAGGTGGAAGGTTAGAATGCGTCTCCACATGCGTCTTGAGTGGCCACTTGTGATCCGATCTCACTTCCCCGCTCTATATGCAAATAAACACGTAGTGAACACACGACTAATACAGCAGACCTTGTGACATAATATTACATGAATGTCAGTAGTAATATCCTACATAATCCTGAATTCTGGTACATTGTATTAACATCAAAATCAAAGGTTATTGTACCGGCGGTCCCGGGGACCTTCGCACGCACTGCCGGCACCGCTGCCTTTGCCAGACAACAGCGGGGTGCAGAGCTTCAGAGAGTCGGGGATGAGATAGCGAGCGGGCGGTTGGATGTCAGCTCCGCGCAAAGCAGTGCAGTAAAACACCGACACATCTCCGACAGTATGATAATAATGCACTTCACGTGTCTAGTCTGATAGTCTGGAGATATGTAGCCTATAAACAAGCTATATTTTAATAAAATACAGTTGTACCGACAGATACAGTAGAGCACAGAGGCCGTTTCCATGCTACGAGGCAGATAAGCGTTCGCGTCTGCCTGTCTATTCACCTGAAGAGCGCAGAGATCCCGCAGATCCCAGCGGGACGTCAGATGAGTAGGCGGTCCTTAATGTGGCCCAGGACACATTCAATACACACTGCTAAAAGAATGTGGTCACATGTGGCCCAGACCACCTCTGAATGTGGTCTGACAGATCTCAATGCGTCCTCAATGCATCTCGAGTGTGTTCACACCTGTACTTAGAGCTGTCGTTGAGGACGCATGTTAATACTGAACAGGGCCTCAGACATTGTAACCCCCATGTTCCACTTTAGAAACTCACCGTTTGACTCCAGCACCTCAGCGGTGACCCGGATGGTGAAAGGGAAGTCTTTAGGAATGACTGGTCTCAGAGCTTTCTCAGCCAGGGCCCCTGGGAACACACACACATACAACACACACTTCCTGTTCAGAAGATTCTTGATGGGAATAAGTGGGACACTGAATACAAACAGAAGATGTAAATGTTAACACAAACCATGACCAAGCTCTCTCCGGTTGATGCCTCCCATCTTTCCAATCTCATTGGTTGCATACGGAGGGAACTGAAATTAAAGGCGAGGTTGGTTTTAAGTTCAGCTTGAAAACTAAAAAGATACACAAACATACAAGTCATGAAACATAATAATCTATGTGACTTTGAAAATGAAAACAGGATTTTACTCACCTCATAATGAAGCATGAAATTTTTGGATTTGATGCCACTGCATAAAGAAAATGAATGGATATAGGATTGTTACATACGTTATGCTTTTAATGGTTTATTTAGTCTGTGTGGGTCATTGAGGCTGCCACATAGACTGATATTAAATGTTCTTGAGAAGTAAGGGACAACTCTATCTGAGCTGTCCTGATGATGTTAACATAACAGTATGAATGTGTGGTGTTATGTGTGAAAATTAGTTTGAACTTTACCTCAAAGCTGTGGTGATAATATCTGCTTTGACACTGGATTCCAAGGAATCAAATGTGACACTGGACAGCACCTGTATTATAAGGAAGAGGACTGAGTTTTCTCTGTGAAAAGACTAGAGCGGCCTTTTCACAGTCAAAATCTAATTTCAGAACAAAGAACCTCACTAGTGGTCACCCTCCTCCTGCTGTTGCATTCATTATTAAACCTCATATTTCATCTTTCAGATGCAGAAAACACAAACAAACATCAGTCTTATATCTCAGTGGTTCCCCACCTGGGGTCCTGGTCCCCCTTAGGGGGGCACCAAAGATCACAGTGGGTGTGCCAGGATCTGTCTGCATTGAGGTTGTCAAAATTAGATTTGCTCATGTATAGCAAAAATCATAATAACACACTTACTGGATAATTTATACAAGAGTCTCTAAAAAACTATCTATAAAGATAGATTTGTCTGCTACTTAGTAGGCCACATTCGGTTTAAAGCTGGGATTTCTGCACCGTTGCAGATAATTATCAGGCTACACTAAGAGTATTAGTATTATACTATTTGTAGAATTAGATTCCAGTGGTGGCTGCGCAGGATTGTTTCTGACTCATGCGATCCAAACATTTCCAATAACTATAAGTGTTTTAAAGTCAAAAGGTATTGAAAAAAGATAGATGTAATCATTTCCAAAATTCACAACATGTTTTTAACTATCAAAATATTTTGCTTCTTTCACTGCGGTCAAAAAATTATTTGCTCTCCCACTTGCTGCACACAAAGGGAGGCACGCACCTGAATTAATGGGGCAGTCTAGCAGCAATCTAACAACACCATAATTACATTTATTTAACCACAATAACAAAAAATCTATTTCGGCTCCAACACTATTATAGTAAATAAATCGTAAATAAAGTTGTTCTGTCAAGACGTCATCACTTTATGTTGATGAAAGTGACGAGATATTCATTAAAGGTACCGTTTGTAACTTCTGACACTTACACTCTTGTAAATCATTGCAGGTCGGTGTTCCATTCGCATTCGCGTTCGCGTGTGGCTACGCTGTTCCAACACAAACTACACGGAAGCACCAAAACCGCAAAGTTAAATCTAGTGAAGCCCGTCTGTTAAACTGTGTCAACTGTTCCTGCTCCAGCCCCCCCCGACCACAGCCAGAAAACACAGGCGAGACGGTAGCTTTGGTCTCTGCTGTACTCTGCTCCTCTGCCTGCTCGCCTTCACTCACGCACCGCGCTCGTTCTCGCTCCACCTCTCACGTGCATGCGCGCACACTCCATACTGCAGAAGAGTTAGTTTAGCTCTGAGAATATCTAGTTTGTGCAGAAATAACTGCTGCAGCTCCTCCAGACCAACAGAGGTTTCCCGTGTCTTGTGAAGTGACGGGGCTCCTCAGAGAGAAACGTTATTGTCTCCGACCAAAACTCCGGTGTCTCCCCTGTTCCCTCCGGCCGCGGTCGGGAGGCTGAGGCAGGAAAAGCCAACACTAGGATCAGCATTGATTCATGGAGAGACCTTCGTCTGGTCAGCTAACATTACTGCCAAGCAGCTGAAATATAGAGTGATATTGTGGTTTTAGCTGACGTGTGTTGCCTCACTGTTTTGACCGATGCTCGTTCATGTCTATGTAGAGCGAGCACAAGCGCCAGCAACAGGACGTTGACTTTCGTTGACTTAACGGCCACAGGTATCGCTGTTAACAAGACATTTCTTATTCTTACAATCAGTCCCTTTAAAGAAAGTTGATTCAATAAAAAATGACTGACTCGTTTTAAAACAATGAATCACCTGGTTCAAATTGAGGATTTTGTTCGAGGATTTGTAAATGTTTTCAAGGATCATGACGTCAGAAAATATGAGGTGGGGGGGGAGCTTCAAGAAAAATAGGTTGGGAACCACCGTTCTATCTCTTCCATCAAATTTGGGCACAATGGTATTCTTCTTTCAACAAAATGTGTATTTGGGTTTTAGCTGCCGTGGCCTTCCTGCTCTGGACCTACCTGTGTTTGTCCTCTCTGGAACAGAGCTGAGCCATGCAGCGGCTTAAAGAGGTCCACATCGCAAGAAATGTCCCTTACAGCAGTCAACTCCCTCCCATCGCATCTACAACACGTACAATTTTAAGAAATACAGTTAAAAGGACACATCATGTGTCATGAGAATATCCATTCATTCCACATGGGCAGTGCTTACCTCCTGTACTCATTAAGCACTAGGTTGCGGAAAACTTCTTTGCTCACAGTGTTGAAGGATTCAATGACTTCGAAGGGCTCAGCCTGAGGGAATCTTTCTACACATGGAAGACAGCAATTGACACCGTTCAGCTGGCAGATAGGAACACAAATTAACTACACACAGGGCTCAATAATAAGGCTTGTCCTCTTGCCCAGGGCAAGTAAAATGCCACGTCGGGCTAGTAAATCTAGCAACTCACTTGCCCAATGGGGCAAGTGGTAAAAAGGTATTAAAGCCCCGCTCATCGTTTCAGCAGCAGCCAGACGGTTGCCTCGCCAGGAGGAGACGGTGAAGAAGAGAGCGAGTGAGAGAGAGTCGGCGTGTTGCGCTAATTCTTGTCTCATTTGTGGTTTGATTAACATTAAATTCATCTAAGCTGGTTTCATCTAAACTTGGTTGAAAAACGATGCAATCTGGTTGCTATGGTAATGAATTACGTATGACTATTAACCACACCCCCATTCTCTGTTTGAGAAAGAACGATAACCAAAAAACAGGAAGTAAAACTGCCCGGAGGGGGGCTTTAAACACATAGATTTTTTTCTGGAGCTGATGATGGAAGTAGCTAAGGAGTGAGCGTGTTGTTTTACGACTGTACAGCACTTTGCTCTATAAATAAACTAAACTTATCTCAAATAAAACATCTTGCTTCCTTCTCATCTCTATAGTTCATGAGCTGAAATGCAAGCGAGCTTTGCAGTTATCCTGGAAACAGGAGCTTAGCTGGGTGGCGTCAGAGAGGATGTGGACATAACTCCAACTATGTATTGGGCAGTTTGCCTCAAGTTTGAGAGCAAGGCGGATAAAACATGACAATTAACTTTAGTCTTTGTGTTATTTGATAACCACATATAAATAAAACTATTTGTCTAGGGGCAAGTTAAAAAAAAAAATTAAAGAGGATCTATTATGCTCAATTTCAGGTGCATACTTGTATTTGACGTTTTTACTAGAACATTTTCACATGTTCAAAAAAACACTTTACTTTTCTCATAGCGGCTGTGCTGCAGCACCTCTTTCACCCTCTGTCTGAAACGCTCTGTTTGAGCTCCTGCCCCGCCCTCCCGCTCTGATTGGTCAGCCGGCCCACTGTTGTGATTGGTCAACCGAACCAAACTCTTTGGACTCCGCTCCAGCTCCGCTCTAACTAGCTTTGTTTGAGGGCGTGCCAAACTAGCCGCTAGGCAAAGTGTGTTACTTGGTGACATCACCACGTTATGAAACTTCAAGCGAGGCGTTTCAGGCAGTTCAGGAGCAGTGTTTGTGTGGGGGAGAGTAACTCCCTTTGGCGTGGACTTTGGGCTTGGTAACTTTGCAGACCTTTTACACGCACAAAAAAAACTGTACAACACACTAGAAAAAAAGCACAAAAGCATAATAGGTCCCCTTTAACGTTGAACCCCGACACTAATCCAGTTGAACTGAAATATAAACATGTGATTGTGTGAAGGGGGTTGCATCTATATTTGAAACAGCTAGCTAGAAATTCTTTCCATGCAACATAAATACTGAAGATGATCTACCTTTTAGGTCCTCTTCAGTTTCTAGTCGAACTTTATTGATAGCTTCATCTCTTGAAATCTAAAAACAAGACCATGATGAGATTATTACGGTTACTGATCAAGAGATTAGGTACATAAACATTGTCAAGTCACAGTGAAGAGAAACATCAGTGATTCTAGCAGCTTTAGATAACTTAAAGGTGCAGTGTGTAGGATCTGGTGGCATCTAGCGGTGAGGCTGCAGATTGCAACCAACTGAAACTTCCCCTGTGTGCCGAGTGTGCAGGAGAACTACGGTGGCTGACACAAAAACTTGAAAATGTGAATAGGCCAGTGTTTGGTTTGTCTGTTCTGGGCTACTGTAGAAGCATGGCGAACTCCGTGGAGAGGGGACCCGCTCCCTGTGTAGATATAAACGGCTCATTTCAAGGTAACGAAAAAAATAACCATTCTTATTTCTTAGGTGATTATACACTAAAGAAAACATACATAGATCCCCCTAAATGCTACACACTGTTCCTTTAAAGAAACTGAAAACTGAATACTCACTAAGATGGGCTAAAAATGACCACATGAGGTGGTAAGAGAAGGCTAACACACAGTCAACATCTGGGAAACAGATGTCAGACTTTACCTTGTCGTGAGTGTAATCAGTGAAAACACCATAGATCTTCTTGGAAGCTGATCTGCGAGGAAGAAAAGGGAAAAACAAGTCAACATCTTAAACAGTATGAGTCCCATTTTTGTCACTCAATTTTTGGAAGTAAAGCTCAGATACAGCTTCGGCAAGGTCCCCAGCAGTACTACAGGTAAACCAATCACTCATTAATGTCTGCTTTTGTTTCATTTAAAGACAATTTCTTGTTTTTTTTGTTTGGTTTTATTCTTGAAATGAGGTCTGAATACAGCCCTGTTGCTCAATCATTTCATCAGTCAGTTTCATCGCTGGTCTTACTGCCGAACGTGCTCCACCATGTCAGTCGGGGCTGAGAAGACCTTGACCGGGGTGCGCTTGGTGACCTTCTGCTCTCGCGCCAGCTGCTGGATGGCCAGTATGATCTGCTGGGTGTGTTTGACTCCCACCTTCACCGCGTGGCAAAAGTCCTGCTGCAGCACGTTCTCAGCTGACGCCTCAATCATCACTGGCGGACAGAGAACAAGTCACATTAAAGGAGAGTTGTATGATGCTGTCATCAGATAGACCGAAGAGAGGCTAATTTATAACCTGTGACACTGAGCTACGAATAGCAGATGCTGATCTACACCTGAGTAAACTATGTTTGTGGGTGACAGCTCAACCTACCTAGCTGATCATCCCACCATATTTTAACCAAAGCAAAGTAACTAAACTAACAAGGAGAAAGTGAGCATGGCTCAACATTTTATAACATGTAGCTATAGGCCTACATTAGGTGTGGGCTATTGTTGTTAGGACGATTAAGCTAAGATAGCTAATATGTGCTAACGTCAGTTTTCCCTTGTTGCCACAGTAAATAATCACATATTCTGCAGCCTGATGGAGACACCAGTGTCGGTACCGGAGTGAAACCGGGAGCTTTACATCAAACTCAGCCATTTATCAGTTTTTTCCACACTAAGTGGCAACTTGATCGCTGACGACACAGAGATACCAACGTGATACCAACGTCGTCACACTATTGGCTCACAAACCTTGTTAGAAGTGGGAACCGAACGTCTGATATCTTCCACAGAGATAAACAAAACATTCATTTTGGACCCGTCAAAATGTTTTAAATGATTAATTCACGATCATAATATTTTTTTTAGGAAAAGCCATACTTTTATACAGCACCTTTCTAAAAGCTCTGTGGATGTATTATTTTTTGTTTATTATTATTTGTCTACATAAAAATGTTATCGATAACACCTTTAAGGTGTTGGCCAGTTTGGAAAAGCAGACAGGAGTTACCACACGGAAGCAAAGCGATGTACTGCTGTGGACGAGGCCGGCAGCAAAATGTATTTTAGCCACCTAGAAAAAAAATGCTCACCTAAAAAAATCGATACACACAATACAGTCTAAATGTGCGCTATATTTAAAATATTTTCGCCGGTTTACCTTGCCGTGAGACGGCAGAACTGAAGCCGTTATCTGTGCTCTTGCCAAAGCAACCAGACTCCATTGAAAAAAACAGTAATTATACCTTGCAAAACACAGGAGTTGCTGGTGTACTGCTGCCTTGATCGGTTAGATTGTTTGTGCTATTTTGTGACTTTGGTTAGCAGCGGTAGACCAGCAACCCCCGTGTTCTGCGAAGTATAATTACAGGTTTTTTCAATTGAGTCTGGTGGCTTTGGCGAGAGCATAGATGGATACAACGGCTTCAGTTCCCATCGGAGAGGGCTTTCCGACCGCAAGGTAAACCATTGAAATTATTCTTAATATAGAGTACACTTAAACTAATATACAGTTTTTTAAGGTTGGCCTTTCTTTTAGGAGGCTAAAATATGTTTTGCTGCTGGCCTCGTCCACAGCCGAGTTCCGTGCGGTAACTCCCGTCTGCTTCTCCAAACTGGGGGCGTGCCACCCGCCATCTACTGTAGGTAACACACCGACTATTGAGAAGTACCTCATAGAACCCCACTGAGAAACATCCAAACTACCCCTTTAAGGAGTCATTCCAACATAAGACATCACATTTATATTTCCCACTTCTTTAATTATTCGCACAATGTACATTATTATTCTAATTGCAAACAGGTTTTATTACATTTTTAACAAATTTAGATTTGGAGAAACAATTCATAAAGTTTGATGTTCATGTTCATATTACTATATTATCGATCACATTCATTCCTGCTGTATATGCAGGAAAGTTAAGCTACTTGGGGGTTGGCACCTACATTTTGGAACTGATTTATAAGCAGCTGTTAGTTTATAGCATTATGACTATGTGTCTTATTGCGGGTCTTTAACGTTTTTTTTCAGTAAATAAACATTGAAGCTTCTGCTGGGAGTTTTATTATGTTTGCCAACTTACCCACTTGACTGGCGGGAGCTCCGGCCACAATCAGATTAAGACTGCTGGCAGTCATCTCTGCCCTGGTGGGGTTGATCAGCAGCTCTCCGTCTACCATGCCCACACGCACAGCACCTTGAAAAAACACAAATAGTTCCAAGTTAGATTTAAATTATGTACACTAATATCCGGGAATTGAAATTGAACAGACGAGTGAAAACTAGGACTTAAGCTCAATGAATCAAAAATATGTCAGTGAAAAAGGCCTAAATGTGTAGTGTGTTCGTCACCTATGGGTCCATGCCAGGGGATGTCAGACAGGGCCAGAGCAGCAGAAGCTTAAACAAAAGAAAATAGTGTTTTAGCTAAAGGATCTAAAAACACTGTGCTCTGTGGAGGACATGGACGGCTGAGATTTAACTCACCTGCATTAATAGCCAGCACATCTGGATCATTGACACCATCAACTGCCAGCAGGTTACAAAGGACCTTCAAGACACATGAACATACATGGACACACACGCACAAACAGTTGGAGGCAGATACTCATTAATATCATCTTTCTTCAAAAAGCAAAAGAGGGCTTAACTGTTACCACATAATGGTGACAACTGTTTTCAAACTGAACTGACCTGAGTATCATAGAAGTAACCGGAAGGGAACAGCGGTCTGATCGCTCTGTCTGAGCAACACAAGCATGAGAAACTGTTAGTCAAAGTGCTCATAGTCACAGTACAACATCAGCACCCGCTGACCTGCTACATTAAAAGGCATACATGGGTGTTTCTGCAACTGAGGGCTGTTTAAGTCCCAGCAATGAAATTCTGGATTTTTGCAATATTTGCAGTGTACTTACTCATCTTCAACCTCTTATCCGGGGTCGGGTCTCGGGGGCAACAGCTCCAGCTGGGGACCCCAAACTTCCCTTTCCCGGGCCACATTAACCAGCTCTGACTGGGGGATCACGAGGCGTTCCCAGGCCAGTGTGGAGATCTAATCTCCACCTAGTCCTGGGTCTTCCCCGTGGCCTCCTCCCAGCTGGGCGTGCCTGGAACACCTCCCTAGGGAGGCGCCCAGGAGGGGGAGGGGCTTCCTTACTAGATGCCCAAACCACCTCAGCTGGCTCCTTTCAACGTAAAGGAGTAGCGGCTCTACTCCGAGTCCCTCACGGATGACTGAGCTTCTCACCCTATCTCTAAGGGAGACGCCAGCCACCCTCCTGAGGAAACCCATTTCGGCCACTTGTACCCGCGATCTAGTTCTTTGGGTCATGACTATTGTCATGATGATTTGCAGTGCAATGCTTGATAAATACACCGATCAGCCATAACATTAGGTCAGCACGGGCACCCTGACCGGTCTGCGGCTACGCAGCCCCATACGCAACAAACTGCGACACCTTTCTATCGGAACCAGCATTAACTTTTTCAGCAGTTTGAGCTCCAGTAGCTCTTCTATTGGATCAGACAACACGGGCCAGCCTTCGCTCCCCACGTGTATTAATGAGCCTCGGGTCTGACCCTGTCACCGGTTCACCGGTTTTCCTTCCTTGGACCACTTTTGGTAGGTCCTGACCACTGCAGACCGGGAACATCCCACAAGAGCTGCAGTTCTGGAGATGCTCTGACCCAGTCGTCTAGCCAGCACTATTTGGCCCTCGTCAAAGTCGCTCACATCCTTACGCTGGCCCATTTGTTCTGCTTCCAACACAAAGTTCAAAGTTCTAAATGTTCACCTGCTGTGAACATGCTGCCACTTGCTGCCACTGCCAGGTGCCATTGTAACGAGATGATCAATGATATTCACTTCACCTGTCAGTGATCTTAATGTTATGGCTGATCGGTGTATACACACAGTGTTATTACACATCTCAACATAAAAAAAATAATTACTAAATAATGTGATTCATCATTTTATGGGTCCAACACCACCTTTCTTCATGTCCCACAACTGTGGTCTCAATGTTGAGATACGTAAAATGAGCTAATTCAATTATAATATGACATTATTTCAAATGGAATTGTTTCATATACATATTACTTTACACCATATTACAATTATTTATTTGATTACAAATCCTTTATATGATTTTTTCATCAAAATGCGCCTGTTCCACACTTTTTGAGTCCTTACCGCGACACTGAACAAATGCAACAGTAAACGTTTTATTCAAAGCCAAACAAATCTAGTTTCCATGGAAACAGAAGTCAGCAGGTGAGCACATGGATGACAGGTTGGGCCGCCCACATGGTGACCCTCAAGATCAAGAAAAACCAGGTGAAGATCACCTTTTCTTCTTATTGTGTGTCCTCACCATACACCTTAGTGATTGTGTATTTTGAACTACATTTAAAAATTAACTTAATATTACTGTTGATTTCATGTATATTAGATGCTAAGAGTCAAAGCTCACGTAGCAGACCTTGCTAGCTGCCATTTATCTGCAATATTAGCAACATTTCATTTCCGCAACAGTTTTAGGTCTTGGGATAGAATTGCAATACCTGAAAAAAATACCTAAAAAAGCAATACCCGAAAAAAAACATATTTTATATTTCTTGTGTATGAAGACTGACATCAATGGTTACTGTCTACATTTTTTAAGTGTGTAAAGAAAATCCTGAAAACCCCTATTTTTAGAAAATGATTTCATATCAATATTATAGCTTGATGAAAATGAATTTAAATGTCTTCAAAATATTATAGAAATTAAAAAAGGAAAATTAATAAAATGAACGTTATTGTAATGTTGCGGTAAGGACATTTACATTTACATCACTTGTAGTAAGAACAAGTGATGAAAACCATAAAAAAATGTTACAGATAAAATCTTAACCACTAGATGTCATTTAGATTTTGTGTACCTGTTTATATGTATTCATAGAGGTTTATTTTTTTATTTTTTTGGGAGAGTCAAACATGACCGTAGTTGCAGAGACACCCGCTTATTAAAAGACACATTCCTATCAACTCACCTATGAGTCTGCTGGTGAGGATCTCGTTGTCAGTGGTGCCCAGCTCTCGCCTCAAATAGTTAGTGGGGATTCGACCAGCAGCAGCTGCTTTCTGTCTATAGTCCACCTGTCAATCAAAGTGGACATTCATTCAGAAATATTTTCGCCCTAATGCAGTTCTGAACGGAGGTCATCTGACTCATAAGGTCATCTTTCAAGTCTCTGGTTCTGGTGAGTCACAGACAACCGACGGTGACAGGCTGGATAACACTTTCTAGGATTCTTCAACTAATTCCATTCAATATAACAAGACTAAACTGAATGAACACGACAAACTCTACACGATCACAGGTTAAAGACAAAGACAGGTTGAGAATTGTAATGTAATGTTAGAGAACATACCACCAGGGGCATGAACTGAGACGGAGAAGGTTTGGTTTTGCTCACAGCAGTCACCATCACAGAGGTATCGCCCAGCTTCAAAGAGAGAAAGAGGTTACAAACAATATATTCAAAGACATCACACATAGTATCAAATATCTGGGACTGAGCAGTTTAGCCCCACAGCACACTTTATTTCTTTTCATGAAATAAAAATCTTCTTCACTACATTTCAAGCAGCTAAAAACTTTCATTTCCAACTGGTCAAAGTGGGCTAACTGGCTCCATGTTCCTCTATCATGTGTCAGCTGATTTGTGTGAATTTGATTAACTATTTTTTTAAAACGTTATTCAAGTTTAATTTAAATTTCAAAGTCAGTATCATACAACATATAAGACAGTTGACTTTTTTCAGAGTACATCTGTCCACATCCTAACATTTATATAGTCCAGTACGTCATAACTGGAGTCCAGCTTTGTACAAAAATGTCTATCTTCATTTGCAATTTTTCAAATTGCAATTTAGCGCTTTCCTCCAATTTATCATCTTTCTATCAGCCAGTAGAAGTATGCGCCGTATATATCTTTGGTTTTTACCCTTTACATTGTGGGTTGGTTCTCCAAGTGAAAACAACATAGGATCCATTGGGATAGCAATTTTCATTATTTTTTCAATCTCCTTTTTTTATATCTTGCCATAATCCCTGCAGTACAGGGCAGTCATAGAAGATATGTGAATGATCTCGTCCAGCATAAAGCTGATATTGAACTTTTGTCAAACATTGAAACCATCAATGGAATTCTGAAAAATCTCATTTTTATCTTACAATCTAATTCTTTCCATAGATGACTGTTAATACCTTTGTGGCTACTCATACAGATATCCTCCCAGGTCCTGTCCTCAATGATTACACTTCATTCTAACTCCCACTTCTCTTTACCATGAAGGGTATTTTCTGCGATGTCAACTATTAATTCAATTCAATTTATTTTTATATAGCGTCAAATCATGACAGAAGTTATCTCGAGACTAACTATTAACAGTCTATAGAAGTGGGAAATATGTTTTTTACTTGCCAGTTGCCACGTGTTTTTTCTGTTACCATAATGAAGTACTGTTTGATATTTGTTGGGTCTCTTTTAAGCTTTTCCCACTCTACATGGCTTTTAATGTAATGTCTGATTTGCAGGTAACGGAACAGATCCTTTGGTGCTAATGTAAATTGATTTTGGAGTTGGACGAAAGATTTTATTAGATTAACTGTCTATTTGTTTGGCACTACTAAAGCATGTCAACAAAAAATGATAACAGCCTCAGTGTGGGTTCTGTGTTATCAAAACCCACACTGAGGCTGTTATCATTTTTCATTTTATCAGAGGTGCGCAAAATGTACATGGTGCATATTCCTAAATAAAAGTGTGTTTAACCAAACTAACACAAACAGGGTTAAGGGTCAGTGGTCATTTTTGCCCATTTGGCCCAAGTGGGTTAATCTATAAGCCATTTTTTAACACAAGCCTTATGAATATGTACCATACACTGTAACAAAAAAAAGCTTTCAAAACTAAGAAAAGTCATGGTAAAGTCACATCAGATAATGTGTATTAATTTGCATTATTAACTAGTAATTAGGTGTGTAATTTTATATATATTTTTTAAATCGAATATTGTGATACTGTATCGATTTTTAATTAATAGTTTTCATGCAAAGATGAACTCAGTCAATACTTTATTTCATTTGCAAAGAGATGCGCCCTCTCAGTATACTGTATTTGTCCTCTCAGTATACTGTATTTGTCCTCTCAGTATACTGTATGTGTCCTCTAAGTATACTGTATGTGTCCTCTCAGTATACTGTATGTGTCCTCTCAGTATACTGTATGTGTCCTCTAAGTATACTGTATGTGTCCTCTCAGTATACTGTATGTGTCCTCTAAGTATACTGTATGTGTCCTCTCAGTATACTGTATGTGTCCTCTCAGTATACTGTATGTGTCCTCTCAGTATACTGTATGTGTCCTCTAAGTATACTGTATGTGTCCTCTCAGTATACTGTATGTGTCCTCTAAGTATACTGTATGTGTCCTCTCAGTATACTGTATGTGTCCTCTCAGTATACTGTATGTGTCCTCTCAGTATACTGTATGTGTCCTCTCAGTATACTGTATGTGTCCTCTCAGTATACTGTATTTGTCCTCTCAGTATACTGTATGTGTCCTCTCAGTATACTGTATGTGTCCTCTCAGTATACTGTATGTGTCCTCTAAGTATACTGTATGTGTCCTCTCAGTATACTGTATGTGTCCTCTCAGTATACTGTATGTGTCCTCTCAGTATACTGTATGTGTCCTCTAAGTATACTGTATTTGTCCTCTCAGTATACTGTATGTGTCCTCTCAGTGTACTGTATGTGTCCTCTCAGTATACTGTATGTGTCCTCTCAGTATACTGTATACTGTATGTGTCCTCTCAGTATACTGTATGTGTCCTCTCAAAGTAGTACTATGATGTTACAGGGACTGAGATAAATGCAAATACAGAGACTACTGTTCTGATTGCAAAAAAAGTCAACTTATTTAGATTGTATGCACATGGTGGTGTGTTCTTTATACTATGACAGTAGTCCTAAAATTAGATTTTAAAAAATTGCAGTATATGGCAATATATTGAATCGTAAATCTCTGTATCATGATTTGTATCGTATCCCCCAGATTCTTGCCATTACACAGCTCCACTAGTAATATTTTGCATTGGTGTAATATTGAGCCAAGTCAATATGACTTTTAAAGCCACAAATCACAGGTCTGTTCACAGGGGAAACAAGGGGAGGAAGAGCAACAGAGGAGGGATCTGTTTTCCAGGACTGACAGACATGCACTAGATGGTCTACATATACAGACCACACATTAATAGCAATAGTAAAATCACAACATTAATTAAGGGAAGTAAAGTGCAAACATATGAAGAATGTGGATCAGAGAGCTGCTGCCATCCCTGCACCTGTTGATGTTATTGTTCTGTACCTGTACTACAGCAGATCCATCAGCAAATCTAGCAAACCTCCCTGAAGAGATCTCAAGTTTCCTACAAAGACAACAAGAGCACAACACATTCAAAGGTCTCGCATACTAACACCACTGTCATCTGTCATATGTAACCTCCATGCAGTCAGGTGTCATTGTGTAACCCCAACACATACCAGTGCTCTGGTTAGGAGCTAACGTTACACGAGCAGGCTAACAGTGAGGACAACAAGAAGAAACAATGGGCAACAAGTCTGATAAAGCATATCTTCATTATTAACAGTTATTGGAAGAGAACGGAAGCCGGGAAAGTCAACTCACTTGTCCCCCAGGTCCACCAGCAGTCTGCGGGGCTGAGCATGGCCGCGGTAAACACTGTGGTGACACAGACGGACGTGAAGGCGGGAGAAGCAGCGGCCGAGCCGGAGCAGAGAGCTCAGAGAGCTCATAGAGCTCAGATAGGTCATATCTACAGAAACACAGAACTACACACAGACACAGTGATCAACAGTCCGCGGCTTCACACTGGAGATGTGCTCATGGGGACGTCCATGTCAGTCAGTCACATGGACGGAACTACGTCGTAGAGATCTGGAGACGCGTCTTCTGATTGGACCGGCCGAGGTGAGTGTGTAACATCAACTGTGTCCGTACCGCGTACCACCCGACTCACAACAGTTCCGCTTTTGTTATCTCTCTCTCTCTCTTTGTTATACACTCTCCTAAAGGCGGCGTCCTCTCCCCTCTGCTCTGCTCCCTGTACCTGTACACCAACAGCTGCACCTCCACTCACCTGTCCGTCAAGCCTCTGGAGTCTGGAGACACCACCCTCTTTGGGCTCATCTCTGGTGGGGATGAGTCCATCTACAGGTGGAAGATTGACCATCTGGTGACCTGGTGCCATATTAACAATGTGACGTTTAAAGACAGTGGAGATGGTTGTGGATCAGAGAGAGAGCAGCTCCACTACACCCCCACCACCATGTGGGACTGCCCAGTCCACAGGCTGCTTCATCTTTGGCCATATTTACCAACTTTTAACTTTCTAACTCTTCACCACTGATAGCTTGTAGGCTACTGCTAATACTACTGGTCTAATACTGCTACAATACTAGACTACTGCTACTACTAGTCTGCTACTGCTACAGTACTAGGCTACTGCTAATACTACTAGTGGTGGAGGAAGTAGGGGAGAGCAGGGTCGGTTGGGACACTTTTTAATCAACACCAATAGCATTCATAGAGAGGCAAAGTCCCGCCCCTTCTTGGACCCCATGGGATCTTATTTAGGAAAAAATATGCAAGAGACAAATATATGTATATATATGTATATATATATATACATATATTTATTTATATTTTTTATTTTTTGCTTTTTATTGGTATTCTGTACAAAATCCAATAAATCACAGAAATAATTGTATAAACACATTATAACCCATTTATACATATAAATTATTTAAATCCGATAGAAACGAAGATGAGACACACAAAAATAAAGGAGGAAAGAACCAAAAACAAAAAGTAAACAAACAAAAACAAAAAACCTAATTATAAGTTGTGAATTATATGTAATATGGGGTCAGCAGTTTAAAACTTCAATGTCAGTGGTATCCATTTTTTCTATATAGATTAAAAAAGGTCTCCAATATAGCATAACATTTCTGAACACGCCCTCTTGTAGTATAGCGAATCTTCTCCAACACCAGACGATGTATGAGATCTTTAATCCACATACTAAAGGTTGAAGGGTACTTCTCCTTCCATTTAAGAAGTAGAAGTCGTCTAGTTTAGAGAGATGCTAAAGCTTTCATATTCTTTGCCTGGCGACTAAGATGTATGTCTTGTGGAGCTACTCCAAATACTGCAGTAATAGCAGAAGGTTCTATGGGTACTTCCAAAACATCTGAAAAGGTTTTAAATATTGACTGCAAGAAACTATTTAGTTTTGGACAAAACCAGAACAAATGTGAGAGGGTGGCGGGTGCTCTCCTGCATCGGTCACACATACGGTCGATAAGAGACAAATAGTTTTTGGATCCTGTTTAAATTGCACCATGAATCACACACATATGATGTTTGTCAATTTAAAACATAATTTTGCAAGTCAAGAAAGTCTCAGTTTGTCGTAGTATCATTTAGTTTTGTGTGAAGCCGCTCAGTGAACTACATCTCTCGTGTCGCACAATATACGTCACCAACACTAGCTGGCTAGCTAACTTAGCTATGACCACGCACAAGTGAAACGTTATCTTACCTGATGTGTTTAATCCAGCAACTCCTGGTCTTTCTATCAGCCAGGAAGAGAAAGAAGGATCAGACCCGCTACTGGTGTGAGTTCATGAGAACAAGTAACAGAGGTGAAGTATTTAGGTTCTCAGTTAAACTTTAAAAGTCATGCTAAAAAGATTTGTAAAACGATAAAGACTAACCTTAGCTGTTTTAGGATGATAAGAAATGCTTGACATTTGACTGTGCTATGCTGTTTCTAAATTCAATGATTTTCTTACATCTGTCCTATGGTTTGGCTGCCTGGTCCCAGGCCAACCAGTCTGTAGTAAAATCCATCGAGTGTCTCTACAACATGGCCCTGGAAATCTTGGACAAAAAGCAAATAAGGTACCATCATTGCCGCATTTTGAGTAAATACAAGATGATGATTTATTGATTTTCATTATGTAAAGCTTGTGTTTAAAAGTTTGAACGGACTTACTCCTCTGCCTTTCTGCAAATACATCATGAGACTACAGAGCTGTAGCAGATCCACCAGAGCAGCTTCAAGTGGCAATTGTAAAGGTCAATTCTGCAAAACATCTTCTGCTAAGACAACTTTTTCTCTGAAAGGAGCGAATGCTTGGAACTCGCTACCTGATCACTGGAAATTTACTGCAGACTTTACCACTTTTAAGAGAGCAACCAAATCCTGTTTAATTCAGCGACAAAACCTTTACTCATGTCTAGTTTATAAATGTGTGCTTTATTGTATTTATTTATTTTTCCTGTACTCATTCCTGTTTTAATCTCTTATTTTCACAAAAAGCCCTTCTAGTGACATATGTCGCAAATTAACATCCGCTATAAGCACTATGATACTTGCATCCGATAGCCCTTTTTAAAGGGACTGTTTGTAACTTCTTACAAGTATAAATCATTGTGGGTCGGTGTCCCATGCGCGCTCGCGTGTGGCTATGCTGTTCAGACTCAGACTCCAACACAAACTACACAGAAGCACCAAAACCGCAAAGCTCTATCTAGTGAAGCCCGTCTGTTAAACAGTGTTGGCTGCGGTCAGAGGACGTGGGGGAGGCTGTAGCTTTGGTCTCCAGGACCGGAGTCTCTGCTGTACTCTGCTCCTCTGCTCCTCTGCCTTCCTGCCTTCACTCACACACCGCACTCTTTCACTCCACTCTCACGTGCACACTACACACTACACACTGCAGGAGAGTTAGTTTAGCCCTGAGAATATCTAGTGAATGTACAGTGGACGTTTGTGCAGAAATAACTGCTGCAGCTCCTCCAGACCAACAGAGGTTTCCCGTGTCTTGTGAAGTGACGGGGCTCCGCAGAGAGAAACGTTATTATCTCCGACCAAAATTCCGGTGTCTCCCCTGTTCCCTCCGGCCGCGGTCGGGAGGCTGAGGCAGGAAAAGCCAACACTAGGATCAGCATTGATTCATGGAGAGACCTTCGTCTAGTCAGCTAACATTACTGCCAAGCAGCTGAAATATAGAGTGATATTGTGGTTTTAGCTGACGTGTGTCTCCTCACTGTTTTGAGCGATGCTCGTTCATGTCTATGTAGAGCGAGCACAAGCGCGAGCAACAGGACGATGACTCTCGTTGACTTAACATCCACAGGTGTCGCTGTTAACAAGCAATTTCTGATTCCTACGAACAGTCCTTTTAAGTTGTCTATGTACTGTACTTTGTATTCGTCCCTATCAAATAATCCACGAAATGAAATGAAGAGAGGAAGAGAGAGAGCGATATCACTTTCACAAATTTTGGATTTGTCGTCTTTCTAATTATGTATTTTCACAGTCTGATACTTCGACAGTTTTACAACATTTTGCGACTTTATTGACTTGCAAAATTGTGTGACAAACATCATGTGTGTGATTCATGGCGCAATTCAAACAGGATCAAAAAGATATTTGTCTAATTTTTTCCGAAATTAGTTGGTCCACTGGACGGCGTGGAACTTTGCGTTTTATTACTCACAGACTACTTGAACAGTAATGAAAATAATGTGATCCCTGGACAGATACAAGTGTCTGCTAACAATGATCGATGATCGAGGAGTACTCGAGCAGAGGAAGATTATGGAGAGCAGTTGGAAACTCACACTTGTATTTCTCAACTGTGCTCAGGAAGGTTACATTCGTCATGTTCAGCCACTTCAGGAAGCTCTCCAGATTGCAATTGCAGTGGAACCGATTTGCAGCCAGGCTGAGGAAGCCGAGAGACCGAAAAATCGTAGGGTCCGGGGAGGCTAAAAAGTTTTTTGAGGCTGACCGGAAAGATATCCGGCTGCAGATAGGTTAAGGCATTAGACAAGAGGTCGATCTCTATGATCAAGCCTAGACCACTGAAAATCCCTTGTGGGAGAGTCGCAAGTGAGTTGAAGCTTAAATCTAGACCGAGCAGACTCTCTAGAGGATCAAACAGGTTGAGGCACTTCCCCTGCACCCAAAATATTTGCAGGGAACTGCCATGAAGATCCAGCACTTGCAAACTATTATTCCAAGGTACTGTCACTTTCGGACTTAGTGTGCACCACTTGATGACGTTGCCACCATAGAAGAAATTTTGGAGATGATTTAAATTAGTTAAAATATCATAAACATCCTCCAAGTTTGTTAATCTGTTGTCTGCAACATTCACGTGGATGCTGTTCTTGCCCAAACCCAACGATGTTCCTTAGCGATTTCAATTTATTGTCGCCCAAAAGAAGATATTCTAAGTTTGGTAAAGGCGCAGGAGAACTCAGGTCTTGCAGTGAATTTCCTGTCAGATCTAACGATCGTAAGCTTGGAAGACCACTGAATGCTTTGTCTCCCAGTGCGCCAATGTGGTTGAAAGACAAATCCAGCACCCGAAGGTCTGTCAGATTGGTGAATGTTGGAGAATATATTTTCTATTTCTATTTTTATACCTCTGGGTATAACACATGTGCAGTGTAACTGATGACGCGTTGATGACGCAATACCCCGATTCGGCATTTTTCGAGAATGAGAACGGGCTCGCTGAACAGGTTTTTCCAGGGTAACTGGAGGATTTGCATGCACAGAAATCATGACACCACTGGGAGTGCTGATTCTGAATATTCTCCTCGGGTTGATGGGAAGGTTTCCTTAACACATAGTAATTATTCGAGTGTTGAAAGAGGCCACAGGTGTCACTGTTAACAAGCAATTCTGATTCTTACAAACAGTCCCTTTAAGTGATATATGCGCACACATACTAATCATAGGTCAAAACCTCGCTAAATTTGGCTGAATCATAAAAGGTAGAAGTGGTCAAACGAAGAGGCGTTTGGGAGCCCAAAGAGCCGGCTCTTCTTGGTGAGCTGAGCCAAATGATCTGGCTCACTAGAAAGAGGCGGAGTTCCCATCACTAACACGCGCAGTGTGCGGTCGTGTGTTGCTATTGGCTCATAGAGGAGACCAGATTTGACAACCTATGTGCCGCTGTATCCCGATGACGTGACGTGGTGATGACGCGGGACCTCTCCTCTTCTGTCCTCCTTGTTGTGCTGGGGGAAGGACAGTAACCCGGGTTAGTAGTAGTTCTTATTGCAGTAAGAGCGGAAGCAGCTATGGCTCCGAGTGTGGACGCTACAATAGTGATAATAGGATGCGGGATATCAGGTCTAGCAGCGGCTCACCGGCTCGTTAACGCGGGATTTCATCACGTGAGGATACTTGAAGCGACTGCAAGAAGCGGAGGAAGAATAAAGACCGGCAGACTGGGTGGGAGACCATGAAGACACTACTTACAACTTTGCAGTTTATCTTTTTAGACTCACTCCTGTCACTCCCTGTGACGTCACAGTGTCATTTCTTTAAAGTCTTCTCCAGTGGCTCCTGAGCTCTGACAGGAGCGCACAGATCTCTATTATGATATAATCTATTAGCCTTTTATTGTCTTGTAACTACTATTTTAATCGATCTACTGAGGGATCTTACACATCCAAGTCTCACCTAATCGAAAAAAGAAAAAGGGTTGTTCTTTCTTAGCCCCTTTCCATTCCGCCCTCTTTTCTTTTTTTTTATAGAAGAGTAGGTGTGAGGGACAGGGGTAGAAAGTCCCATAGAAGTGGTGGTCATCATCTGAAAGCTGGAAACCTGAAGATTAATTAGAGATTCCTCTCAGCACTGTGTGTCAAGTTGTTCTAGTCATAAATCAGGATAAAAAATTAATTAATAAATTGTGAACTTGTATAAGAGCGTATAACATGATAGAAGTATATGATGGTTATCCCCATGCTCTATCATGTCTCGTAATTGTTGCAGCAATTTTTTGGGTTGATACCATTTGTTACACAGATTTAGTGCTAAATTGAACCATTTTTTTACCCCTGGAGAATTGATTTTAAAAAATGATTAATAATCCCTCCAAAATACCACATTAAGACACCAAGACCTTGAGGAACACCATAGAAAAAGCCATGCTGTGATTTGGGATCAAAAACTTTTGACATTTGAAGTTTTCTGCAAGAATTGCATTTTTCGGTGATGGGATGGCGAGAGCTTCTTTTCTGGAAACTACTCAGAAACCCCCTTATTGTGAATCTAGCTAGGAAAGCCATCCATCCTCTGGATGCTCTAGGTCTCTAGTTTGTGGCTGTAAAGTTTCATGAGGCTGTGATTATCCTAGAGGTCACCACAGGTCATTTTATACAGTGAGGTCACATTTCAAAAAATGGTCTCACAATGAAATGGCTACTATGGAAACTAACATCATCACACATGAATAGAGTTGGGCTCATTGGATCCACAAGAATCTCAGCTTTACAGTGATATCCAATTTATGCGATTCCAAGACTGTTTAGGGACCCCAGTATGCAGAAATATTCAAATACACCATTTTAGTATCTGTGAAAATAATTTATACTGCATTCAAAGAGCTGCATGTTTTTTGCCCCAAACTGCATGTGATCATCATAAAGTGGGCATGTCTGTAAAGGGGAGACTCGTGGGTACCCATAGAACCCATTTACATTCACATATCTTTAGGTCAGAGGTCAAGGGACCCCTTTGAAAATTGCCATGCCGGTTTTTCTTTGCCGACATTTAGTGTAACTTTGTAGCGTTATTTAGCAATCTTCCCGACAAGCTAGCATGACGTGGTTGGTACCGATGGATTCCTTAGATTTAATCTAGTTTCATATGATCCAGTATCTTCACTCTAGCTTGAAACCTCAGCCCGCAACAACATCTGAAAGACAGAATAGCGGCCGGGCCCGCCGGCGGGCCGTAAGAACTTTAAGGGGTTTTAACCCTGACCAGACCTAGCTATGTCTGCTGTAAGTCATGTGACTGACTGATAAATAAAAGATGATTTTGCAAGGGCTATACCCTATCATAAACAAACAGCAATACAAATTATAAAATATATATATGTTCCATCTGCAGGTGATAATATTGTTGAGATAGGGGCAAACTGGATCCATGGACCGTCCGAGGAGAACCCAGTGTTTCGTCTGGCCCGTGAGTACGGGCTCCTGGATCCAGAGGCCCTCACCCCAGAGAACCAGGCCATGGACACCGGAGAACATCCCCCCTGGGTTCCCAATATCTTCAGCAGTTCAGGTCAAGTCAATTTTATTTACAGTATATATTTATACCGGGTCCTTCTGTGTGGAGTTAGCATGTTCTCCCCGTGTTAGTGTGTGTTTTCTCCGGGTTCTCAGGTTTCCTCCCACAGTCCAAAGACATGCAGGTTCATTGTTGACTCTAAATGGTCCCGTAGGTGTGAATGTGAGCGTGAATGGTTGTCTGTCCAGGGTGTACCCTGCCTTCACCCAATGTCAGCTGGGATCGGCTCCAGCCCCCCCGCGACCCTGAACAGGATAAGCGGTTACGGATAATGAATGAATGACAACGTGTAGCCAGTGTCATTGATTATTTAATGCAGTGTGTGAGCTAACCTGATGATAATAAGTATTCTGTGGGTTGTGTAACGTGTGCAGGTCGGAAGCTAAATCCTGAGGACTTCTCTCCCGTTAAGGAGATGTTTGTTGAGCTGCTGGAGGAAAGTTCAGAGTTTGCGAGTGGAGGAGGAGCACCCTTTGCCTCTTTGGGAGATTTCATACGGTCAGAGGTACGTTTCTCTCAGAGACTCTAATAATAATAATAATACTGGCAGAGTGTTTGTGATGAGAACTCACATGTATGGACGTTTTTATTGGACTTTATTAGTTGTAACCCACAGAAGACATTCCACAAATATGTACCATGATCTGCAAATATTTCACTATCCACAAACATGTATTTTTGTATCTGTGTTGTGTAAAGTCACATCCACAAAAATACAGGGCAATTTGCAAATACACATAACTTACTCTGTAAATACGTATTTTAAGGTTTACATGTAAATTGATAAACACACATTTGTGCATCTATTTCTACACGTGGAATGCTATTTGCGCACTTACAAATCGCTTCCTGTGCATTTGTGGGCCATGTGACATTTGCAACTTCCCTCCTGTTTGTTAACGTAATTTTGTCCAATTGGTACCGCACAGCTGGTAGCTACGTGGTTTGTGTACATGGCTTGACATAAGTGCATATTTAACGGTATGGAGACAGAGCGTCCGATGTTATTAGGCTATAAGTAAACAAGATAAGAAGATAGATTTGTCTTTTTATTTACTTATAGCCTAATAACATCGGACGCTACAAACCACGTACCTATCAGCTGTGTGGTCAAGACTAGAGACGTAACCTCTGAAAAGGGTGTTTAGGTGTTTGTAGTGAAATGAGGAGGTATCGTATCAGATAACATAATTTATATATATTTATATCATTTCAATTTCACCAATCAGCCATTCCTCATCTTTTGGAATAAGGAATAAATAGAAACAGGACGTCTGACAAAACCCACACGCTGCGCAGCGCTTCGTCTCTCGCGGCCAGTTAGTTCATTCTAATAGAAAACAATGCAATCAAACTGATTTAGTCACTGACGCTGGCTCGCGTTAAATAAAGATATTCCACGTCGTCTTTCACCTCCAGAAGCCAGGCTGTTGGTTGTCTCCTTAGACTCTACTTCTATAGCTTTAGACTGTAGTTCCGTCAGCTCATGTGAGGGAATGTCGCCCCCTCCTGGTGGAGCTAGTAAATGCACCTCTTACTTACAGATTGGTACAAATTGGACAAAATTACGTAAACAAACAGGAGGGAAGTTGCAAATGTCACATGGCCCACAAATGCACAGGAAGCGATCTGCAAATGCGCAAATAGCATTCCACGTGTAGAAATAGATGCACAAATGTGTATATATCACTTTACATGTAAAACTTAAAATACGTATTTGTGAATAGTCTTCTGTGGATTACAACTATTATCTACAGATCTGCTGCGGTACCAATTGGACAAAATTCTGTAAACAAACAGGAGGAAAGTTACAAATGTCATGTGGCCCGTAAATCCACAGGAAGCGATCTGCAAATGGGCAAATAGATGCAAAAATGTGTAGATATCCATTTCCATGTAAACCTTAAAATACATATTTAAAGAGTAAGTTATGCGTATTTGCAAATTGCCCTGTATTTTTGTGTATGTGACTTTACACAACACAAATACAAAAATACATGTTTGTGGATAGTGAAATATTTGCAGATTATGGTACACATTTGTGGAATGTCTTCTGTGGATTACAACTAATAAAGTCCAATAAAAACTTCCATACACATATCCTTGATGTTAAACTGCACCTTGCAAGAATAAAGAGTGATTGTTCCTTGTTGTCTTGTGCAGGTTCAACAACGAGCAGCAGAGAAGTGGAAAGATATCGATGCGACCACCAGATCTCTGCGTCTGTGTTTGATCAGTAACATGTTGAAGGGGCAGTGCAGTTCTAATGGGGCTCACAGCTTGGATGAGGTGGGCCTGGGGGCCTCTGGCCTATACAAGACTCTTCCTGGAGTGGACTGTACATTCCCAGGGTTTGTACACCAATATTGCATACATACTGTAAAGTGCAGCTACTAACAATTATATCTAGAATCAATTTCATTCAAATGTTTCGACGTGAAGAAGCAGCGGCTCTACCCCGAACAGAAGACTTATAACAAAACACCACTCAGGTTCAGATCAGGGAGACCGTTCCTCCCAGTCACCCCCTCCAGGTTTCTCCATCGTTGCCCATGTGAGCGTTGAAGTTCCCGAGCAGAACTATAGGCCCGATCCCAGTGTCCACACTCACAGACTCACAGACTTTGAGGCGCGTTCCCACAAAGTCCGGGAGGGTTTAGGGCTGTCCCGCTGTCACATCGTCAGGTCCTTGAGGGCTTTCTCACAGACATTTTGAACACTTTATGAAGACTTCCCGTAAGTCCGCATTTCTGCAGACTTTGCCTGAGGGAATTACCCACATTTCATAGCGTTGTGACGTTAAACACAGGGTTGCCACGGTTACCAGGGGAAGCCCGGAGGCGTCAAAAAACAAAAACAAAATTATAAACAAGGAGGACGGCACGTGGGTGTTCAGCCAGGCATATTTCAATTTACACAGAAACATTAATATTAAGGATTTAAGATGGTCCATAAAATAACACATGAAATCAGAGGAATGCAAGCATTAGACTTTATGACACACCTGGTTTATTCATCAACCCATCCATCCATTATCTGTAAACGCTTATTCTGTCTCCAGGGTTGCGGGGGGGCTGGAGCCGATCCTGATGACATTGGGGGGTGGGGGGTACACCTGGACAGGTCTCCAGACTATCACAGGGCTGACACATAGAGACAGACAACCATTCACGCTCACATTCACACCTACAGGACATTTAGAGTGAACAATGAACCTAACCTGCATGTCTTTGGACTGTGGGAGGAAACCTGAGCACCCGGAGAAAACACACGCTAACACGGGGAGACCACGCTAACACGGGGAGAACACGCTAACACGGGGAGAACACGCTAACAAGGGGAGAACACGCTAACAAGGGGAGACCACGCTAACACGGGGAGAACACGCTAACACAGGGAGACCACGCTAACACAGGGAGACCACGCTAACAAGGGGAGACCACGCTAACACAGGGAGAACACGCAAACACGGGGAGAACACGCTAACAGAGGGAGACCACGCTAACACAGGGAGAACACGCTAACACGGGGAGAACACGCTAACACGGGGAGACCACGCTAACACGGGGAGAACACGCTAACACGGGGAGACCACGCTAACACGGGGAGAACACGCTAACACGGGGAGACCACGCTAACACGGGGAGACCACGCTAACACGGGGAGAACACGCTAACACAGGGAGACCACGCTAACAAGGGGAGAACACGCTAACACGGGGAGAACACGCAAACACGGGGAGAACACGCTAACAAGGGGGGACCACGCTAACACGGGGAGACCACGCTAACACGGGGAGAACACGCTAACACGGGGAGAACACGCTAACACGGGGAGAACATGCTAACACTGGGAGAACACGCTAACAAGGGGAGACCACCCTAACACAGGGAGACCACGCTAACAAGGGGAGACCACGCTAACAAGGGGAGACCACGCTAACACGGGGAGAACACGCAAACACGGGGAGAACACGCTAACACGGGGAGAACACGCTAACACGGGGAGACCACCCTAACACAGGGAGACCACGCTAACAAGGGGAGACCACGCTAACAAGGGGAGACCACGCTAACACGGGGAGAACACGCTAACACAGGGAGAACATTCTAACACAGGGTTATTCATCAACCATTTCTTTTAAATTTGCTTAATAAAGTTTGACAAAAACAAGTAAACTGATTTTTTGAAGGTTTCCTCTCATCTCGTAAAGGCAAGAGCCTGGAAGATGTTCAAATAGGCAGCAAAAAACAGGAAATAAAAACACACAATTTGCATATCAAGGTGAAGTGATTTGTAGCTGCAAAGTGCTGTCCCATTCATATTTTTACCATTTCAGGCCCTCGCAACATCTCACACTCAACCATTTACCAGGTGACGTCAGTCAAGTCCCCGAGGGTTCAGGGCTTAAGGCCTTAAGGGGGAACATTGTGATTGGGCCATAGAGTCCCAAACGGTATCCTTTCCAGGATGCCACCCAGAGAAAAAAGCAAACCTCAGAGACTTCCTCTCAGCGACTTGCAGTAGCATAGTGGCAACCCTCTTGTTCCCTAAATCTAGTTGGTACCGCTCCACCTCCTGTACCAGCTCCGTCCCCTGTCCCTAGAACCAGTCTGCGATGGGGGTCAGCATGCTTAGCTCTCCGCTCTTGCTTTCCTGCTGGCTTACAATGCACCGGAGTCCAATGTCTGTCTCTGCGGGTTGCGAGCCCGCAGGATGACAGCTCCTTGTAGTTCTTTCGGGCTATACCTGGACGAACCCCGTGGGTCAAGGCCCGGCCACCAGACGCTCGCCGGTGAACTGCCCTGCCAGGTCTGGCTCCAGGAGGGGGCCCCGGTAGTTTTACCTGATACATACAGAACCTTATTCAGCATGTTCGCTGTACATCATTCAGTCTGTTAATGAAGTGATTGTCGTAGTGTCCGATTAACTTATACATCACTTTCTTTCTCACGCAGTGGGTACGAAGGTCTGATCAAACACTTGATGTCGGAGCTCCCCAGTGGTTTAGTGAGCTACAATCAGCCTGTTCGCTGTGTCCACTGGAACAACACTGAGGAAAGAGAAAACCCGGTGATGATCGAGTGTGATGATGAGGAGAGAATCGCTGCGGATCATGTTATTGTCACAGTACCTCTAGGTATATCAGACACGTACATTCACAAACACAGTTTGCTATTTACCGTCTCAGTGCATGAAATGTTGAGGTTGTGCTACGACTCCGTTTTTAACAGGACCTCTAACATTTTCAACCAATCACTGTTGCCAAGAGCATTATGTCATTAAGCATTACATTTGTCAACTAATACTCGTAAATTTGCTTGTAAAAGTACTTATACATTTTATTTTCTATTTGTAATATAAACATATGAATTACTAGATCCTGTCACTAACTACAGTCTCAACCATAACACATCTCTAATTCTGCACATTAATCACAGTTAAACGTGATATACAGTTTTCTGTGGCTTTTGATGTGGTAAATAATAAAAAGTGAATTCCTTGTGTAGTTTTAAGCAGAGATTAGATTTGAGCTAGTCAGACCGTAACCTAACTTGTTCTGGTTTGTTCTGTTTCATCAGGATACCTAAAGAAGCACCATTCAGCCTTGTTCCGTCCTCCTCTCCCTCTACACAAGCTGCACTCCGTCCAGAGACTAGGTTTTGGAACAAACAATAAAATACAAGTGGAGTTTGATTCACCGTGGTGGGATGCCGACTGTGAGGCTATCTATCTTGTGTGGGAAGATGAGGTGAGACTTGCAGTCAATGAATAAAGGTGTACATTAACTGTAAAGTGCATGCAGAACGCATATATGCAATTACATGTTAAATAGAACACACTTAGGTTTTGATGTATAGCCTATGCAAAGAATATTTCAGTTATTATAATCATCGGTTCAGGATAACTCTCCTCGACCATCTCATTTATGCCTCATTCTCCACCCGCTCACTTCAAAAAAGTATGATATTTATGCCACTAGTTAGCAAAAACACTAACATATACAAACATTTGAACCGTCTTCTCTTGTTATGATTCAGGATGCCATGGTGGACCAGGTGCCAGATGTACAGAGGTCCTGGATAAAGAAGTTATTTGGCTTCACTGTGCTCAAACCCACTGAAAGGTCGACAACCACAAATACTGATGCTTGCCTGCCTTGTTTATGTTGTATTTAATGTAAAATAACTGGTAGAAACATCCATAAGGAATGCTGTACTGTGTGACTTTCAGGTATGGGCATGTTCTGTGTGGCTGGATTGCTGGCCATGAGTCAGAGTTTATGGAGACACTTTCTGAACAAGAGGTCACACACGCCGTCACACAACTCATCCGCAGATTTACAGGTGAGTCTAAATCAATTACAAGCATTGGGCAACATTCTCCTCCATTCAGAGCGCATTACTTCCTCAGCAGGATCTTTATATTTTCTGTCTAAAATGTAATTTTTAGAATGATCTCTGTCAGCACTTACGGCCTTACTGTGTGTATTTAGGAAACCCTACCATCACCCCGAGGAGAATCCTACGCTCCCAGTGGTTTCATGACCCCTGGACATGTGGATCTTACAGTTACCCAGGAATAGGCTGTTCAGCGCAGGACCTGGACAACATGATGGAGCCCCTGCCTACGAAGGGATCACAGTCACAAGTATCTACATGTTCATACTCCAACACAGAATGTGTTCACCGAGCATAAACACATAATCACATATAATTAACCGAGGTGTAAAGCTCTTTGTTACAACTATTTGGTCTGTTTCAGGCCCTGCAGGTGTTGTTTGCTGGAGAGGCTACTCATCACTGCTACTACTCCACCGTCCATGGAGCTCTTCTCACTGGGTGGAGGGAAGCTGACAGACTCATCGCTCACTATCAGATTCCTAGCTAAAGTCTGTGACTTCTTCAAACTATGATCTCAGAGTTGATTTGGATTGTGTGAGAGCTGCTGTTTATTTAAAGCAGCCCCACATATTTTATTTTTGGAGTAATTCAGATCATGCCTAATAACCTTGGTGAACTTGGAGAAGTTTGATCTTTCCTTGCAAAAGTTATAGTGGGATACACATTCTTTCATGTATCCCCTCTAAGCACAGATGAAGCCCTATCAAGTATTTTATTTGATATATAGCCTACCTCAGATCATGCCTAATGAACTTGGTAAATTGAGAAGATTCTTTCCCAGCAAACACGTTCAATAACATGTTGTCATGGTCCTGGGTTTTGGTTGTAGTTTATTCCTTGTTGTATTTTGAAAGTCACTCTCCTCGTGTCATGTTATCATGGTTTTACTTCCTACCTCTGTGCGTTTTCCGGCCTTTTTGATTGTCTGCCCCGCCCTGATCCGTTTCACTTGTCCCACATTAGTTCTGCACTCACTGCTCTCACTTCCCCAGTCAGTCAGTCAGTCAGTCAGTCACTGTTTACCTCAGTTCCTTTGTTCTTCGGTTCGTCTTTCGTCATTCTTTGACGAAAGATGAAAGAAGTCTGTTTTCCCTTACGAAAAAGTAGCATTCTTCAAGTTTATTTTATGAAGTATACTTAAGTAATTATTCAAGTATATTTCCCCCATGTATACTTCATGTAGTAAGTATACTAATATCAATGTACTAGTAGTATAATTAATTAAGTATAGTAACTGTAGTATTGTAGTGTAGTGTGTAGTAAGTGTGTTAAGTGTACTACTTCTACTAAATTGGCCCACTTTTTAGTTTATAAAAGTATCCTTTCAAGTATACTTTAAGTGTAAGGATAGTAAACTTTGAGTACACTACTAATTTACATAAAAGTTTTATTTTGTACTACAGATATACTGATAGTACTTAGCCAATGATTTATGTATTACATAAAAAAAACTAATTTTGCTGTTTGACTAGACGTTTTGTGATGATAAAAAAAATGCCTTCACGGTGAATCCAAAAACATAACGTAACGTAAGTAAATTTATATCGAAACATCCATTTACAAACTCTCACACACTTTAATAGGCTACTCTATCAAAATGTAAGCACAACTACAAGCCAAGTATACCTTTCTGTAGGCCTATAAGGCAAGAATACTTAATTATACTTTTATAAAATATATCTCGATCAAAGGATTACGTACAAGTATAAGCCAAGTATACTTAGACACACACACACCCCCCCCCCCCCCCCCCCTTGGTTACTGGTTGTCATTATTATGGCGTTTAATCAGATGGTGGATATATGATGGAGTTAGGTAATGATAGTGTGTTTTGTGGTGATTATTATCAGTATAAATTGCATGTATGCTTTTGGGGATATATTATTGTTGGGATTTATTATTTCTTAGATGTACTGATAATTGACCTGATTTATTTGAGCGTGATTAATAATAATGGTAATAATAATACCTATTGGTAAATTACTGTTTTATTTTGGTTTGTTTGGAGGTAACAAAAGTAACAAATGTGATGATGCTGATGAAATGTGAAGCAGATAAAAGGAAAGGAAATTATCCAGCACTTGTTGTTCATAATGACCGTATGGTTTAACTTCTCTCTCATTTTAGTTTTTTGTTATCAACCTAACAACCTCCTAACATCAATCTTCAAACGAAGTCAGACATTTAAGAAATGAACTGTTTGCATTGCTATGGAGTTTAATAAATGCAAGAGAAAGGAGTGAGTTGTCCTGTGCATCCTCTGTGGTGCTCTAAGCCATTTTCGGGTTCAGGCAGATGTTGAGCAGAAGAAAAGCCCAAAGAACTTGATATCCATAGTGTGTCTCCTTTCTGCAGAATATTTTGGCATACTTATTTTACATGCTAGTTCTGTCTTCTCTGTTTAATGATCACATAACCCAGATGGATGCTTGCCCATTAAGAGCAACATTTGTTCAGTCTGGTTTGTCCCAGCATCAACCTTGTTCTGTCCTTGATAAGACTTTATTTTTGAAAGATGTGTGTCAGTGAGTGGGCAGTGTGTGGGAGGCTTTGGCCTTTAATGATAAAATAATTCATACAATAATTCTTTAATGTTCTTAACTGTTTTTCTATGGACAAGTATGTTTCACAATATGATTCAAAATGAATCATAATGTGAGAACCAGGATTGTACAAATGGTAATGCAACATATTGTCAGTTACAAACAATCAAATGATTAGTAACTTAGCCTTAGGACATTTTAAATAAGCGAGATAGAACTTTATAAATTCTTTTGCACATAAATGTGGAAATTAATTTACTCATTGACTTAAGACCAACTGTAAAAATAGTTTTTTTAAAAATATATTTTTCAATAGAATCTGATTAATAGTTAATTACAATCAATGAATAAACAATAATTAGATTAGCAAACCGGAAAGTTGACAACTGCATGGAAAAAACAAGACAATGAAGTTACAAAATCACTACTAAATCTTACAACTGCATTGTTATTAAACTGATTACTGTGTCACTTGAAACTTAAAAAATAGAGATCTTAATGTATTTAAAGGGACAGTTTGTAGCATTTCAGGGGACCTAGTGGCAGAGATAAAATAATTGATCTTTATAAGAATTGTCATATACATACAGGTACATACAGTACATGACATGTGATTTCTGCATTTAACCCATCCTAGGCATTTAGGAGCAGCGGGCTGCTGTGAAGCGCCCAGGGAGCAACTTGGGGTTCAGCGTTGCACCGCCATGTGTCTACAGTAGCGCAGAACAGACAAACCAAACACTGGCTCCATCGGGAGCAGTTTCAGTTGTTGCAATCTGCAACCTCACCGCTACATGGCGACAAATACTACAAATAGACCCTTTAATGAAAGTATCATAATTAGGGATGCTCATTTTGAAAAATCTTCTTAACCGATAACCGACCCTCGTTAACTGATGATTAATCGTTAACCGACAAGATTTGTGCCTCGTACCAGCTGCAGGAGCACAACAGATGTTGGTTGACGGGAGTCTCCAGTTCACCGTCCGGGAGCGTTAACTTAGCAGCTACGATGCTGCGTGTAGTGTCGCGGACATGCAGCCACTTTCCCAGTAAAAGTCTCCACCACACATTTAGTTTAGTTTAGCAGGTTGTCAGCTGTGTGTCTGCCCGGCGTAACGATAGGGATTGCCCGATAAACAGTGTGTGTATTTGTTTTACGTTAGCAGCTCTAGCCTTCGTGCTCACCGCAGCACACGTAGTCTGTGTAACTTTAGTGAGTGTCCAACAGACCGTGTGTGTGTTGGTGGTGAGTGTGAGGTTGTTGGTGGTGTTCTAGCTGTGAACGTAAGTGTAGCAGTGTGTAGTTTATTTGTTGGTGAATAAATGCTATGAAACTACAACTCCTCCGCTCCGCTCAAGAGAGCCAGAGAAACTCCGGCTCCGCCTCTTAAGGTGGGCTCTTAAGGTGGACCAGCTTCTCTCCTTAAAGTGACGAGTTCACGTTCGTTAAACGGTTAATTATGGACATCCCTAGTGTCTTCAGTAGCACAGAACGGACAAACCAAACACTGGCTTCATAGGGCAGGGGAGCAGGTTCAGTAGTTGCAATCTGCAACCTCACCGCTACATGGCAACAAATACTACAAATTGGTCCTTTAATGACAGTTTCATAATTGTATCGATCACTTGCGTTGTCCAGGTCCATTTAAATTTTAAGGCACTTGTACAGCATAAGGTCAGCAGTATCACATTTCACAGGCCTGTACGCTGCTTTACATATACATCAGCTCTAACACAATCCTCCCAATCAACTCTGACATTATAGTTTAAAGATAAATCTCTTTTTGTCAGAGCAGCTTTGATTCTTTTAAAGCTTTGACTTGGACGGTTCAGATGGACTGATGGAGGAGTAGTGAGCGATGAGTCTGTCAGCTTCCCTCCACCCAGTGAGAAGAGCTCCATGGACGGTGGAGTAGTAGCAGTGATGCGTGGCCTCTCCAGCAAACAACACCTGCAGGGGCTGAAACAGACCAAATAGTTGTAACAAAGACCTTTACACCTTGGTTAATTATATGTGATTATATGTGATTATGTGTTTATGCTCGGTGAACACATTCTCTGTTGGAGTATGAACGTGTAGATACTTGTGACTGTGATCCCTTCGTAGGCAGGGGCTCCATCATGTTGTCCAGGTCCTGATGTGAACAGCCTATTCCTGGGTAACTGTAAGATCCACATGTCCAGGGGTCATGAAACCACTGGGAGCGTAGGACTCTCCTCGGGGTGATGGTAGGGTTTCCTAAATACACACAGTTAGGCTGTGAGTGTTGACAGAGATCATTCTAAAAATGATTTTTTAGACAGAAAATATAAAGATCCTGCTGAGGAAGTAATGCGCTGAGTGGAGGAGAATGTTGCCCAATGCTTGTAATTGATTTAGACTCACCTGTAAATCTGCGGATGAGTTGTGTGACGGCGTGTGTGACCTCTTGTTCAGAAAGTGTCTCCATATACTCTGACTCATGGCCAGCAATCCAGCCACACAGAACATGCCCATACCTGAAAGTCACACAGTACAGCATTCCTTATGGATGTTTCTACCAGTTATTTTACATTAAATACAACATAAACAAGGCAGGCAAGCATCAGTATTTGTGGTTGTCGACCTTTCAGTGGGTTTGAGCACAGTGAAGCCAAATAACTTCTTTATCCAGGACCTCTGTACATCTGGCACCTGGTCCACCATGGCATCCTGAATCATGACAAGAGAAGACGGTTCAAATGTTTGTATATGTTAGTGTTTTTGCTAACTAGTGGCATAAACATCATACTTTTTTGAAGTGAGCGGGTGGAGAATGAGGCATAAATGAGATGGTCGAGGAGAGTTATCCTGAACCGATGATTATAATAACTGAAATATTCTTTGCATAGGCTATACATCAAAACCTAAGTGTGTTCTATTTAACATGTAATTGCATATATGCGTTCTGCATGCACTTTACAGTTAATGTACACCTTTATTCATTGACTGCAAGTCTCACCTCATCTTCCCACACAAGATAGATAGCCTCACAGTCGGCATCCCACCACGGTGAATCAAACTCCACTTGTATTTTATTGTTTGTTCCAAAACCTAGTCTCTGGACGGAGTGCAGCTTGTGTAGAGGGAGAGGAGGACGGAACAAGGCTGAATGGTGCTTCTTTAGGTATCCTGATGAAACAGAACAAACCAGAACAAGTTAGGTTACGGTCTGACTAGCTCAAATCTAATCTCTGCTTAAAACTACACAAGGAATTCACTTTTTATTATTTACCACATCAAAAGCCACAGAAAACTGTATATCACGTTTAACTGTGATTAATGTGCAGAATTAGAGATGTGTTATGGTTGAGACTGTAGTTAGTGACAGGATCTAGTAATTCATATGTTTATATTACAAATAGAAAATAAAATGTATAAGTACTTTTACAAGCAAATTTACGAGTATTAGTTGACAAATGTAATGCTTAATGACATAATGCTCTTGGCAACAGTGATTGGTTGAAAATGTTAGAGGTACTGTTAAAAGCGGAGTCGTAGCACAACCTCAACATTTCATGCACTGAGACGGTAAATAGCAAACTGTGTTTGTGAATGTACGTGTCTGATATACCTAGAGGTACTGTGACAATAACATGATCCGCAGCGATTCTCTCCTCATCATCACACTCGATCATCACCGGGTTTTCTCTCTCCTCAGTGTTGTTCCAGTGGACACAGCGAACAGGCTGATTGTAGCTCACTAAACCAGTGGGGAGCTCCGACATCAGGTGTTTGATCAGACCTTCGTACCCACTGCGTGAGAAAGAAAGTGATGTTTAAGTTAATCGGACACTACGACAATCACTTCATTAACAGACTGAATGATGTACAGCTAACATGCTGAATAAGGTTCTGTATGTATCAGGTAAAACTACCGGGGCCCCCTCCTGGAGCCAGACCTGGCAGGGCAGTTCAC
The DNA here is from genome assembly GCF_043250625.1 of Sebastes fasciatus. NCBI lineage: Eukaryota > Metazoa > Chordata > Actinopteri > Perciformes > Sebastidae > Sebastes > Sebastes fasciatus. The sequence goes on along the minus strand of NC_133803.1, from coordinate 3,016,435 downwards.
CGGCGAGCGTCTGGTGGCCGGGCCTTGACCCACGGGGCTCGTCCAGGTATAGCCCGAAAGAACTACATGGAGCTGTCATCCTGCGGGCTCGCAACCCGCAGAGACAGACATTGGACTCCGGTGCATTGTAAGCCAGCAGGAATGCAAGAGCGGAGAGCTAAGCATGCTGACCCCCATCGCAGACTGGTTCTAGGGACAGGGGACGGAGCTGGTACAGGAGGTGGAGCGGTACCAACTAGATTTAGGGAACAAGAGGGTCGCATAGGGTGATTATTAAGCGTACTTGGTATCAAACGGAGGGAGGTGGGGTAGAGACGCTGCTCCTTCACGTCGAAATGAGCCTGTTGTGGCTCGGACATGTGATCAGGATGCCTCCTGGGCACCTCCTTTTGGAGGTTTTCCAGGCATGTCCAATTGGTAGAAGACTCTGGACTGGACCCAGAACACGCTGGAGGAAATATATATATCTCATCTGGCCTGGTAAAGCCTTGATATCCCACAGGAGGAACTGGAAACATTGCTGCGGAGAGGAACGTCTGGACTACCTTGCTTAGCCTGCTGCCAACCGCGACCCGGCCACAGATAAGCGGAAGCAGATGGACGGATGGACCTTTATTTCATATTACTATAAAATAAAAAGCTGGGGCATCCTTTGGTTGCCGCTCAGACAAGCAATTGCAAGACACCACTTTTACTTCTGAAATTATTAATATGTAAATGTAGGAAATAATGATTTCACGAAATTGATTATAGAAATAATTGTTAGTAGCTGCACTTTACAGTATGTATGCAATATTGGAGTACAAACCCTGGGAATGTACAGTCCAGTCCAGGAAGAGTCTTGTATAGGCCAAAGGCCCCCAGGCCCACCTCATCCAAGCTGTGAGCCCCATTAACACTGCACTCCACCTTCAACATGTTACTGATCAAACACAGACGCAGAGATCTGGTGGTCGCATCGATATCTTTCCACTTCTCTGCTGCTCGTTGTTGAACCTGCACAAGACAACAAGCAACAACCACTCTTTATTCTTGCAAGGTGCAGTTTAACATCAAGGACATGTGAGTTCTCACCACAAACACTCTGCCAGTATTATTATTATTATTAGAGTCTCTGAGAGAAACGTACCTCTGACCGTATGAAATCTCCCATAGAGGCAAAGGGTTCTCCTCCTCCACTCGCAAACTCTGAACATTCCTCCAGCAGCTCAACAAACATCTCCTGAGCAGGAGAGAAGTCCTCAGGATTTAGCTTCCGACCTGCACACGTTACACAACCCACAGAACACGAATTATCATCAGGTTAGCTCACACACTGCATTAAATAATCAATGACACTGGCCAAGTGTGCCATTAAATATTCAAATTTTCTGTTGGGTCCGTTCTGCTCAAATACTGGTTTACTACCGTATTTGTACCGTGTCATTCCAGTTTTAGCACACCCTTAAAATATCCTTAATATCCCTTATAGGAACTCAAGCCTGGGAATAACACTCAATATTCAAGTACCTTTATCTATGACTTGTTTGTGACTTGTGTATCAAACAAGTCCTCTGAAATCAACCAAAAACTCACTTGAATGAATGTGAATATTCACCTTTTACTGAGTGTCACAAAGGTTGGTTCAACTCTATTGTACACTTTCATATTATCTTCATTATTTTGGACTATCTGAGGGGTCCGTCTTAAATAAGCTGGGATTTTTAAAACACCTGGTGCCCTTCGGACCTGTTTTTCTCCATCCAAAGTCTCTGAGGACAGAGGGTGTTATGTGCTGTACAGAATGAGGTCAATTTATGATTTGTGATATCGGGCTGTATAAATAAACTTGACCTGAACTGCTGAAGACATTGGGAACCCAGGGGGGATGTCCTCCGACGTCCATGGCCTGGTTCTCTGGGGTGAGGGTCTCTGGATCCAGGAGCCCGTACTCACGGGCCAGACGAAACACTGGGTTCTCCTCGGACGGTCCATGGATCCAGTTTGCCCCTATCTCAACAATATTATCACCTGCAGATGGAACATATATTTTTATTATTTGATATCTTTATTGCTGTTTGTTTATGATAGGGTATAACCCTTGCATAACCATCCTTTATTTATCAGTCAGTCAGTCACATGACTTACAACAGACATAGCTAGGTCTGGTCAGGTTTAGAAAGAACAAAACATATTTTTAATCAGGTGAGACTTGGATGTGTAAGATCCCTCAGTAGATCGATTAAAATAGTAGTTACAAGATAATAAAAGGCTAATAGATCATATCATAATAGAGATCTGTGCGCTCCTGTCAGAGCTCAGGAGCCACTGGAGAAGACTTTAAAGAAATGACACTGTGACGTCACACAGAGTGACCTTTGAGTCAACAAAGATAAACTGCAAAGTTGTAAGTAGTGTCTTCATGGTCTCCCACCCAGTCTGCAGGTCTTTATTCTTCCTCCGCTTCTTGCAGTCGCTTCAAGTATCCTCACGTGATGAAATCCCGCGTTAACGAGCCGGTGAGCCGCTGCTAGACCTGATATCCCGCATCCTATTATCACTATTGTAGCGTCCACACTCGGAGCCATAGCTGCTTCTGCTCTTACTGCAATAAGAACTACTACTTCTTCTTCTTCTTCGGTGTTTATTGGCGGTTGGCAAACCATCTTAGAGGTGCATTACCGCCACCATCTGGACTGGAGTGTGGAACAGAAGATTGTGCAGAAACAAAATAAAACAAAATAAAAAAATAAATAAATAATGAAAACTCTAGATTCTTTTAACTAAATCAGTTTCTCTCAAAAACTGAATAATTTCACTGTATATATTATCTGCTTTATTCCCCAATAGACCTGACACTGAAAAGTCGTGATGTTTTGCCTTCCTTAGTGTCTGAAAAAGGTGATTCCTCTGGATAGTGTAATTACTGCAGTGTATCAGTACGTGTTCAACAGTTTCTGGCTGGTTACAGTGTGTACATTTCCCAGTTGGGTGATTGCCTATTCGATATAATGTTTGGTTAAGACCTGTATGTCCGATTCTTAGTCGCGTGATGATATTTTCTTCCCTTCTTTTCCAGCCCACCTTTCTCCCTGCCCTAACATGTTTTTGTATATTGTACATATGCCTTCCAGTTTCCTGCTCATCCCAGTACTCCTGCCATACTTTTTGTGCATAGTTCCTGATGAATGGTTTAGCCTCAGCTTTACTTAATGGAATTTGTAATTCTATATTCTTAATTCTTAGTGTTTGTTTGGCCAGAATGTCTACCTGCTCATTTCCCTCCACACCAACATGAGCAGGAACCCATATGAATCGTGTACCTGTGCCTTTTATTTCCATTCTATGCATAATGAGAAATATTTCATTAATTAAATCCGTTCTAACTGATGATCTACCAGATCCTATGCTTGTGTGTGCTGAAAAACTGTCAGATGCAATAACGGTGTTATTTATTTCCCTCTCCTCTATCCACTGTAGGACCAATAATATTGCCAATATTTCTGTAGTATATACTGACACATGATCTGATACTCTTTTCCTGATGTAGGTCTAACTCACCGGGATATAAACTGCTGCACCTGCACACCCTGTCTCAGGATCTTTGGAGCCGTCTGTAAATAAGAACACAGAGTCTGAGAAGTGCTGATCAAAATAGTTCTGGACTATGCGTCATGCTGGAATTTGCTTTGACTTCTCCTTCAATTCCTGCTGTATATTGAGGTCAGCATTTGGTAAGGGGAATAACCAGGGAGGAATGGAGGAAACTGAAACTGTAGAGCAATATTGGAATTGACATAACCCTATGTTTTCTGCCTTTGCATCACCCACCCACCCAAAGCTTATGTTCCCAGCAGTCTGTCAAAACACTTTTGGTAGGGTGAGTTTCATAATGACCCTGAAGATTAACCCAGTATGCCAGCATTCATTTTACTCTTCTAATCCGTAGGGGCATTTCTCCCACTTCCACTTGCATTGCTGATACCGGAGATGTTCTGAATGATCCACTAATGATTCTCAAAGCCTGAGCTTGCAGTACATCTAATTTCTTAAGGTTTGATTCTGCTGCTGACATGTAAGCTACACACCCATAGTCAAGGACAGATCTCATGAGAGCCCAGTATATATGTTGTAAAGATGCTCTACTTGCTCCCCACTCCTGTCCTGTCAAACAACGCAGTATATTGATGACTTTTTTACATTTGCTCCTGATTTTATCTAAATGAATGTTCTATGTGAGCTTTTCATCAAACCAAATCCCCAGAAATCGAACAGCTTTGACTTGCTCCAGAGGTTGATCATACAGTTTTAGGGAAATGGGTGCGATTTTACGCCGTTTTAAGAAACAAATAATTTGTGTTTTTGCTACTGATAACTTGAATCCCCATTTATTTGCCCATTTCTCCACCTCAGCTATTGCAGCTTGCATTTTCTTATTAACAAATGATACATTGCAGCCTCTTATCCAAAGAGCTCCGTCATCCGCATACATAGACTTTCCTATGTTTTGCTCAACCTGAGAAAATATATCATTGATCATTATATTGAATAATAACGAACTACAGACACTACCTTGTGGAGTTCCATTATCCACTGTATATACATTTGAATATTCTGCATCTAATATTACCTGTATTTTCCTGTCAAATAAAAAGTCCTTCACCCAATTATATGCTCTACCACCAATTCCCAATGAATTCAATTTAATGAGTAACCCTTCTTTCCAGAGCATATCATATGCTTTTTCCACATCAAAGAAGATAGCTATTACTACTTATTTGTTGGTCTGTGCTTTCCTGATGTCTGACTCTAAGCATAAGACAGAGTCCATAGTATTGCGATCCCTACGGAACCCACTTTGATGTGGAGATAAAAGAGCTTTACTTTCCAGGAAATAGGTTAATCTCTCTGTAACCATTCGTTCCATAATTTTACATAAATGAGAGGTTAGGGCAATAGGTCTGTAACTATATGGATCTGATGGGTCTTTCCCTGGTTTTAGAATAGGCACTATTACGGCTTGTTTCCACACTGAAGGAAGTTGTCCAGTTTCCCAAACTCTGTTATCCAGTCTTAACACAGTGACCAGAGTGTTATCTGTCATGTTCTCTAACATTTTATAGCATACGCCATCTTTACCAGGTGTGGTCTGACGTGCACAAGTTATTGCTCTTCTCAATTCAAACATACTAAAAGGCAGGTCTATTGGATCTTCTGATGTCTCGTTTTTCTCTAATATTTTTGATTTCTCCAATAAAACTCTATTTCTACAGCGCCTGGCCTCATCCGTTAGGTTGTCTGAGCTGTGAACTTTCCTGAATGTTTGCGCCAGAAGTTCAGCCTTTTCTAGGTTGCTGACAGCCATTTGATCCCCATTATTCATCACTGGTAATTTATAACTCCTTCTGATCCCACCCATTCTCCTGATCATGCCCCAGACATCTGAAAGCTGTACTTCTCTTCCTATACTGCTACAATATTGCCTCCAAAATGTGCGTTTTTGGGTTCTTATTGTTTTCCTTACTATTGCCTGTGCCCTTTTATACTGGATCAAAGCATCCTGTGAATGAAGTTTTTTGAGTTCCCTAAATGCTTTATTTCTGGTTTTTATGGCTTTGCTACAGTCGCTATTCCACCAAGGTAAATTCTTAATACGTTTAGTTCCTGTACTCTTTGGGATTGTTTCCTCAGCGGACTGAATTATTTCATTAACTAGTTCACCATTAAATATGTTTACATCCATTTGATAATCTTCTGGTAAGCATCCCAGTTAGCATTTTCCAACTTCCATCTAGGAATTTTCTTTCCCTTATCATAATACATTTTTACACCAACTTTAGTCAGTACGGGGTAGTGATCGCTGCCCATTGTAGTATGCTTTATTACTTTCCATGTACTTACACCTGCTAAAGTACTATTTACAAATGTTAGGTCAAGTGCTGCTTCTGTGTTTTGAGTGCAATTATACCGTGTTCCCTCTCCATTATTAATACACACCAAACAGTGATCATTTATAAATTCTTCTACAACTACACCATTAGCATCTGTGCTATTGCTCCCCCACAATGAATTATGTGAATTAAAATCCCCACACCATATTACATTGTTTTGCAATGATCCCCCTACATCCTCCAATATACCTTGACTTAATTTCCCGCATGGATTATAAAAGTTAATTATATCTATATCACCTCTGTCAGTCCACACCTTAACCACAATTGATTCATGCTCAGTGTTTACATGCATTATCTTGTAACTCATTTCATTCTGTATGCATGTTGCAACTCCTCCACCATTACCAGATTCCCTATCCCTTCTAACTACAGAATATCCCTTTACAACAAAATCCCACTGTGGTTTCAACCATGTCTCTTGTATACATATTACATTAGGTTTATTTTGTAAATTATCAATGTACTTCTTAAACTCCTGTCCATTTGCTATTAAGCTTCTCGCATTCCATTGTAGCAGAATTAGCACCATTAAGAGGATCCAGCCGATGTTTGAGAGGATTGTGTATCTTCATTTAAAATATCTGTTTCCCATTGTAACCCTTTACTTCAAGGTACTTCTCAGCTGATCTGACAATTATTTTAATCCTTTCATTGCGACTTTTTGACTGTGCCGAACAGTTGATTATTTCTGCCATAAAGAGCACAAAGTCACTTTTTCTGACTAGCAGAGTTTCCTCCTTCAACTTATCGCATCCTGCACATTTTACAACATTTCATTCACAGTGTTATTTTGCTTTGTCACCTTTATGCCTCCTGAAACCTTCTTTGCTGCCTCTGCATAGCTGATTCCCTGATACACCTTGACTCGCTGCACCTCTGCCGCTCTTTTGCTGACCTCACATCCACCGTACGCTGAACTATGTTCTCCGCCGCAATTGCAGTATTTCAGTTTTGCTCCCTGGGCACATTTGCCATACTCGTGTTCTCCACCACATCTTCCACACCTTTGGTTTCCTTTACACACAGCCGCCACATGTCAAAATCTTTGACACTTAAAACATCTGAGTGGTAGGGGAATATACAGCCTGACATCATAACACATATATCCAATGGAGATTTTTTCGGGACGTTTTTCCTCCTCAAAAGTGATCAGAAGTGAGAGACTGTCACTTTTAATCCCATTTCTGTTTGACTTCACTTACTTTTGCATTAGTTATGTTTGCTTTAACATCGTCATCTGGTACATTTACTGGGATCCCTGAGATGACTCCCTTGACTAGTTTTTTGTCACCAGCTAGGGAACATTGTCCTTCCCTGCCATTTATTTTGTTCATCCTGATTGCTCGCCCTTGTTGTCCTCCATCCTTGCACATAATCAACAGTGATCCATTTCTCAACACTTTAGCACTCTTTATCTCTCCGATTTCCTTACATATTGATCTGGTAAGTTGTATTGGATTCCACTCTCCAAAAGAAGCCCCTTCTTGCGCAAGTTTAATGATTACCTTATAATCATCTCTCCTCCTCTCTGTTACAGTTTCTCTGTCAACAGAATCACTATCATCCGATTTATTATTTGGATTCTTTTTACGTTTCTTTTTCCGAGCAATATCCCATTCTCCATAACTCCCGCCACCTAATTCCATCTCGCCTAACTCGCTTCCTGATCCGTCACTTCCCTCTGCCATCTCCTGTCCAGTCACAGCCCAGTGTTGCCAACCACCTGCCTCCAATCTCCGCCTCCGTTCACGTTCTCGTAACCCTACAAGAACTACTACTACTAACCCGGGTTACTGTCCTTCCTCCAGCACAACAAGGAGGAGAGAAGAGGAGAGGTCCTGCGTCATCACCGCGTCACGTCATCGGGGTACAGCGGCACATTGACAGTAAAATCTGGTCTCCTCTATGAGCCAATAGCAACACACGACCGCACACTGCGCGTGTTAGTGATGGGAACTCCGCCTCTTTCTAGTGAGCCAGATCATTTGGCTCAGCTCACCAAGAAGAGCCGGCTCTTTGGGCTCCCAAACGCCTCTTCGTTTGACCACTTCTACCTTTTATGATTCAGCCAAATTTAGCGAGGTTTTGACCTATGATTAGTATGTGTGCGCATATATCACTTAAAGGGACTGTTTGTAAGAATCAGAATTGCTTGTTAACAGTGACACCTGTGGCCTCTTTCAACACTCGAATAATTACTATGTGTTAAGGAAACCTTCCCATCAACCCGAGGAGAATATTCAGAATTTTTAGAGGATTGCGTTTATTCTGGAAATGTATACATACCCGTAAACTCTGGCAAGGTATTTGTAGGTTTATCTTGGAAAATATTATCTGTGACTATGAACTTCGTATTTTCTAATCAATTTCATTATCATTGTCTCTACATTTTACATTCATAAATGTAATTTTGCTAGAGTTAAACCTCACTTTAATGTTTTCAAGAAAGAAATGGAACTATATATTAAGACAATAACTTCAGCAAAAAAACAAAAAGGCTAGTAAAACGGTGAGATTGTGCTCCCATTTAAATGTTTTTGCCGAAGTTACTATCATTTATTAATTTATTTATTTATCTATTTATGTTAACCCCTGGCATATTTTATGTTATTTTGTTTTATTTAATTTTATATTTGTTTGACTTTATTTCTCGCTTCATTTCCTTTATATTTATTATTTCACCTATGTAAAATTGGTTTAATTGTTTATTGTGTTGTTCACAGATTTAAATAAAGTCTTTAAAAAGAGAAATAGAGATTTGCCATCATTTCTTAGAAATAAGTCTCAAATTAAGCAGGCAGAGCAGGTGAGTGACACATTTTCTCATGCGTCAGGTCTCAAGCTTATCAAAATATGAAATCTTATATTTACACAACTCAGATGAATCGGTATAAGTTTCAGTAAAACAAAGTACCTTGGTATTCATGTGTCTAAAAATGAGCAGGATAGACATCTCAATTTCCCCTCTAGACTTAAAAAAATAAAAAAATAAAAAAATAAAATAATAATAATAATAATAATAATAAAATAAAGGCCTTTATTTTTCTGTGTGTGTGTGTCACGTGTTGGAGAGCAGAACAGGCAGGGAGGGCCCAAACGCAGACCCAAACACAGACAACGATGGTAATTCGATTTACCTTTCACTTGGATCTTGAATTATTTTGTCTATAATTTTATTTATCCTATTTCAACGGTTTTAATTGCATGTTTCTTGTGTAAATTGTTTTAAGGTTTTATTGTTTTTAACTTTCAGAATGTCTTGTTAACAGCGACACCTGTGGCCGTTAAGTCAACGAAAGTCAGCGTCGGGTTTGCACGTGCTCACTCTACATAGACATGAACGAGCATCGCTCAAAACAGTGAGGCGACACACGTCAGCTAAAACCACAATATCACTCTATATTTCAGCTGCTTGGCAGTAATGTTAGCTGACCAGACGAAGGTCTCTCCATGAATCAATGCTGATCCTAGGAGCGGTCTGAACAGTGTAACCAAAAGCGAGCGCACATATGCGAGCGCGCATGGGATCCCGACCCGGTAGATTTATACCTGTAAAAAGTTACAAACAGTCCCTTTTATGTGAAGCGCCTTGAGATTTTGCTGTATTTCAAAATGTGCTATATAAATCAAATTCAAAATGATTTATTTATTAATTGATTTATTAATTGATTTAGCAGGTTCTGTCCTCCATAGATTCCTGAAAGGTCCAGGTTTGAGATGTATTAAAGTAGTTCGTATTTCATCCCGCGGAGGGCAGTTCACGCGCCCAGCAGTGTAGAAACTGCTTTCTGCACACAACAAAAGAAGAAGAAGTCCGGAACTAAGTTATTTGACGTCAGAATCAGAATCGAGTCGGTATGTAAACAGTGTAGCACATCGTCTAAATGTGCACTGGGTCCACTGCTGGGAGATGCTGTTTGTAGCTCAACATCCATGTTTGTAGCTAGTTGGTTAACATAAGTCTGTCGTCAGGCGGAGTGATATTTAGATGAAGCTGTACCACGCGCTCCGTCATGTTGGAGGGTTCAGGAGCGGGTTCGACTTCGGTGGACGGGAGGTAGCTCACTGGTTCCCCGGACACATGGCGAAAGGTGACAGCTCTGCTATCACACATGTACAATATAACCGTGTGTCCCATGTGTAAAGCAAGCAGCACTGTAGGTCATCTAGAAGTTATCAGCTGTAATAATAGTTTGACCTGACCGTTTGCAGGACTGAAGCAGATGAGAGCCAGCCTGAAGAGTGTGGACTGCATCGTAGAGATCCATGATGCCAGAATATCCTTTCTGCTTTACTGCATTAACCTCAGAATGGAGCAGTGCAAAGGGACATCTTATTTTTAATCACATGTGTAAATGAAATCACTTTAACCCTCTGAGACTCACAACAGACCCGTTTTTGTCTTTTTTAGGGGGTCCAGGGGGTCCTTAGGGGGAGATAGCAGATCAACAGTAGATGTCACATAGAAGTGGTGTACATCATCTGAAAGCTGAGAACCTGAAGATTAATTTGAGATGCAGCTCAGCACTGAGTGTCATATTGATCTAGTCATAAATCAGAAATAAACATGAATGAACCAATTAATTCGAAAATTAATCAAAATAAATTGTGAAAGTGTATAAGGGCTTAGAAAATGATTATAGAAGTATTATGATGGCCATTCCCATGCTCTATTATGTCTCATAAGTTGTTGCAGCAATTTTTGGGGTGATACCATTTGTTACACAGATTTGGTGCTAAATTTAACTTTTCAAATTGATAAAAATGATCAATAATCCCTCCAAAATACCACATTAAGACACCAAGACCTTGAGGAACACCATAGAAAAAGCCATGCTGTGATTTGGTATCAAAACTTTTGACGTTTTGAAATTTCTGCAAGAATTGCATGTTTCAGCAATTGGATGGCGAGCAACTTCTGTTCTGTAAACTGCTCAGAAACCCCCTTATTGTCAAGCTAGCTAGGAAAGCCATCCATCCTCTGAATGCTCTAGGTCTCTAGTCTGATCCATCCATCCTCTGAATGCTCTAGGTCTCTAGTCTGATCCATCCATCCTCTGAATGCTCTAGGTCTCTAGTTTGATCCATCCATCCTCTGAATGCTCTAGGTCTCTAGTTTGATCCATCCATCCTCTGAATGCTCTAGGTCTCTAGTCTGATCCATCCATCCTCTGAATGCTCTAGGTCTCTAGTCTGATCCATCCATCCTCTGAATGCTCTAGGTCTCTAGTTTGTGGCTGTAAAGTTTCATGAAGCTGTGATTATCCTAGAGGTCACCACAGGTCATTTTATACAGTGAGGTCAAGTTTAAAAAAATGGTCTCACTACAATGAAATGGCTCCTATGGGAACTAACATCATCACACATGAATACAATTCGGCTCATTGGATCCACAATAGTCTCAGCTTTACAGTGATACCCAATTTATGCGATTCCAAGACTGTTTAGGGACCCCAGTATGCAGAAATATTCAAATACACCATTTTTAGAATATGTGAACATAACACATTTATACTGCAGTCAAAAAACTGCATGTAATTATCATAAAGTGGGCATGTCTGTAAAGGGGAGACTCGTGGGTACCCATAGAACCCATTTACATTCACATATTTTGAGGTCAGAGGTCAAGGGAACCCTTTGAAAATGGCCATGCCAGTTTTTCCTCGCCAAAATTTAGCCTAACTTCACTCTAGCTCTGAAACTGAAGCTGCTACAGCCTCTGAAAGACAGGAAAGTCAGTCAGGATCGCCCGCGGGTCTCACAGGGTTAAAGCACAATTCTAAAAGTGGGCTTTTTAAAACTGTTCTAGGTGCCATAATCTTCACATTAACATTATCCTAAAAGCTCAGCAGAGAAACATTCACCTTTGTGATTAAATCCTGACCTTGGTACAACTATACAGAAAGCACTTGTAGATTAGAAGGAGGGACTCAGAGATCATTGAATTAAAGCTAAAAAACTGAGTATTTGACCTCATTTTACTGCATAGGTAAAATGAAAACTGTTAAATTTTTCTTTAACATTAAGGACATCCCCTTCTCTGGAAGAAACCCTGTGTTTCAGGAGACTCTAGATGTCCGACCCCACCTGCTAATTCTCAACAAGATGGACCTCGCTGATCTGTCCAACAAGCAGGTCACAAGTCCTGCTGCTATTTTCTCCGAGACCCATCAGTCTCATCAGTATTTTAAAATCACAAACACTTAACGATGTCTTTACGTTTGCCCCGCAGAGAATCCTGAAGAAGCTAGAAAGAAACGGTGTGAGGAATGTTCTCTTCACAGACAGCTTAAAACAGAGAGACGACAACATCAAAAAGGTAAAGGCCATCTTCACCGGATACTAAACAGTTGACTGTTTGGAGAAGTGTGTCCTCAGCTGATATGAAATCAAAATTATGAGCAAAAATGTGCCAATTATTCCTGTCTTTTTTTGTTGTTGTAGTTGGTGCCAATGGTGGTGGAGATTATTGAGAGCAAACCACGCTTTAACAGAGATGAGGTATGCTTACTCCACACAGTTTAATAATATACTTTAGTTCATTTCAACGTTGAGAGAAGTAAGCTAAATGATAGCGCAGTAGGCATTTTACAGCTATTGAAACTGTGTCCTCACAACCTCAAACATCATTTATTATTACTTATATATGACGTATAAAACATTAATATATATATAACAAGTAGGGATGCTCATTTTGAAAAAACATCTGCTGCGTGTAGTGTCGCGGACATGCAGCCACTTTCCCAGTAAAAGTCTCCACCACACATTTAGTTTAGTTTAGCAGGTTGTCAGCTGTGTCTGCCCGGGGGAACTTTAGTGAGTATCAAACAAACAGTGTGTGTATTTGTGCTACGTTAGCAGCTCTAGCATTGCCGGAGGCTTCGTGTTCGCCGCCGCACACGTAGTCTGAGTAACTTTAGTGAGTTTCCAACAGACCGTGTGTGTGTGTTGGTGGTGAGTGTGAGGTTGTTGGTGTTCTAGCTGTGATCGTAGGTGTAGCAGTGTGTGGACAGTTTATTTGTTGGTGAATAAATGCTACGAAACTACAACTCCTCCACTCCGCTCAAGCGAGCCAGAGACCAGAGCCAACTTCCTGTATCCTGCAACTCCGGCTCCGCCTCTTAAGGTGGGCTGTTAAGGAGGACCAGCTTTTCTCCTTAAAGAGACGAGCTGCTCCTCTGAGCCGCTCAGCTTTTGAGTTCATTATTAACATTTGTTTTAACCGATAGCGTTAATCAGTTAAAATGCTTAATGCCGGTTAACGGTTAAATGGTTAATTATGGACATCCCTAATAACAAGTCATACCCTCACAGATCCATGAACTTTTCTTATCAATATGCTATTTTATTGTCACTCTAAAGCTTCTTTTCTGTTACCTCAGTGGAGCTGAATACACATAGAACCATTTATTTCCACTTTTATGTTTACTATATTTTTCTCACTATTATGGTTTTTAAGGTATTGGAGGCCGATACATCGGCCACGCTCTAACCTTCATGTCGATTTTTCAGAATACAAATTATTGCCTGATGGTGATCGGAGTGCCCAACGTGGGGAAGTCATCTCTTATTAACTCATTAAGAAGAACAAACTTAAAAAAAGGTTTGTACAATAAAGTAGTTGTTGGGACATTGAGTCAGTATGATCACCTCCTCAGTAATAAATATTTGATTATAATTATACGTCAATTTTCCAGGTCGTGCATCTCGAGTAGGCGGGGAGCCGGGTATAACTAGAGCGGTCCTCACGAAAATTCAGGTGGGTGTAGAGGACATGTTTGTCTCTGTGTATGAGCATGTGTGTGTTCATTGTGTGCGCATCTGTGCAGTATTTGTAACTGTCTTTGTCCTCAGGTTTGTGAGCGACCCATAATGCACCTGTTGGACACACCAGGAGTCTTGCCTCCTAAGATTGAGAGCGTTGAAACAGGCATGAAGCTGGCTTTATGTGGTGAGCAGAACGGCATTTGAACAGTGTACTGTATTCAGTGGAACTGTTACTCAACAAATATTTAGATCTTTTTTTCCCTTCCTTCTCCAGGAACTATTCTGGACCATTTAGTGGGTGAAGACATTATCGCTGACTACTTACTCTATTCTCTGAACAGGCTAGGGAAGTTCAGGTACGATTGGCTGAACTTCCATATGGTCAGTGTGTTCCTTTTGCTTCACATTACTGTGATTGTTTACTGTATGTGTGTTTGTGTTTATGTGCAGTTATGTGGAGAAATACGACCTCCAAGAGCCGAGTGATGACATCCAGCATGTCCTCAAACGCATCGCTGTAAAACTTGGAAAGACGCAACGGGTCAAAGCCTTTACGGGAGTGGGTAAGAAAGTGCTAATCGTACAGATACTCCTGCTACATACAGTATTATTGATGAGCTATCTCTCAGTTTAATTTAGTTAAAGGACCAATATCTTATATATAGGGCTGTCAATCGATTAAAGGGGCTGTTTGTAAGAATCAGAAATGTCTTGTTAACAACAACACCTGTGGCCGTTAAGTCAACGAAAGTCAACGTCGGGCTCACGCTTGCTCGCTCTACATAGACATGAACGAGCATCGCTCAACACAGTGAGGCGACACACGTCAGCTAAAACCAGAATATCACTCTATATTTCAGCTGCTTGGCAGTAATGTTAGCTGACCAGACGAAGGTCTCTCCATGAATCACTGCTGATCCTAGTGTTGGCTTTTTCTGCCTCAGCCTCCCGACCGCGGCCGGAGGGAACAGGGGAGACACCGGAGTTTTGGTCGGAGACGATAACGTTTCTCTTTGCGTAGCCCCGTCACTTCACAAGACACGGGAAACCTCTGTTGGTCTGGAGGAGCTGCAGCAGTTATTTCTGCACAAACGTCCACTAATGTTTATATTCACTAGATATTCTCAGAGCTAAACTAACTCTTCTGCAGTGTGTAGTGTGCACGCATGTAGAGGTGGAGCGAGAGAGCGAGAACAAGCGCGGTGTGTGAGTGAAGGCAAGCAGGCAGAGGAGCAGAGGAGCAGAGACTCTGGTCCTGGAGACCAAAGCTACGGTCTCCCTTGCGTCCTCCGGCCGCGGCCAACACTGTTTAACAGACGGGCTTCACTAGATACAACCAAGAGGTTTTGGTGCTTCCGTGTAGTTTGTATTGGAGTCTGAGTCTGAACAGTGTAGCCACACGCGAGCGCACATGGGACACCGACCTGCAATGATTTATACGTGTAAGAAGTTACAAACAGTCCCTTTAAGGAAACATGCTGAATTGAAATACTGGCTTCTCCGACAACAATGCTACAGCCAGTATGTTCTCCTTTGAAATTTTCCATTCCAGTCCAGAACATCTGTTTTTGTTTTGGCCGGTGTGATCCCGTCCTCTGCCCATTTCAACACCCATTACCACATATGAAACAAATTGGCACGCAAACACAGCCTTCTGCAGCCATGGAAGCAAACTGACGAACTAGATCAACAGAGATAACGTTAACGTTAGATTCTGCCCGACCTGAAAAGCCTCAGCACATCTCTCTGTGGTCGGTGTGCAGCTGGTTATCAAGACAGCGAGTATTTGAGAGGCACAGCCAATGAAGTGATTCTGACTACTGCTGCTGGCCAGAGGCTAACGCCGTTATGCAAACACACACTAAATGCAATCAGTCACACCTGAGGAGGGGACGGCGACGGCTCCAATGTTTTGAATTTGGACTGCTGTTACCCATTTCAAAACGCTAGTTTTCAGTACCACATATTGCTCCTTTAAAGGAATAGTACGACATTTTGGGAAATACGCTTATTTGCTTTCTTGCGTCAACAGTTTGAAGGTGTGATCGCCATCATATCAACGTCTTAAGGCCCTGACACACCAAGACGACGGTCGGCCGACGGTGAGCGTCCGTCGGCCTAGTTTCTTCGGTGTGTGCCGCACTGTCGGCTCTAATCTGCCCGTGTCTGCGTTTTTTCGGTCGATTCAGCATGTTGAATCGGCGGCGGCTCTAGTCGGTGAGAGAAATCACTCTGATTGGCTGCTCAGTTTAAACGAATCAGTGCGAGAGAAGAGAAAAGGACGAGAAGAAAGCAAGCCAACGAGTCAAGTCAAGAGGAAAAACACAGAAGGTTCTTCTCATGTTTCATCTTCATCTCATCTGATCGTTCCAACACACGGATATTTTCACAACAAAACATGAACATCTGGAAAGAAGCTAAGCGGGGAGTGAGAGTGGTGTGAAAGTGGTCGGCCAAGGCCTCTTTATTTGACGTATCGTAATAACAGCATGTATATCCGTGGTGCTCGGTCCTCCGGTTTCCCCTTTTTGAATGATGAATACAGACTACCGCTACCTGCTGGTGTGGAGAGTTATATCCTCTCACACAGGCGCAGAACGTACGAGTTAACTGGCCGTCAGCTGTCGTCTTTGCGGTGTGTTTGAGTGCAACTTTTTGGCCGAGACAAAGGCGACGTGAGGTGACTCCACTGGTGGCCTTCGTCGCCGCTAGTTCTTTGATGTCGGGTTGGTGTGTCTGGGCCTTTAAAAGGGAGTCCCATAATGAAAATATTTGTTCCTCGTCTCCCTCAGGGAACGTCACCATCACCGTCCCAAACTACTCAGCAGCAGCTTACGATTTCATAAGAACCTTCAGGAAAGGAGAGCTGGGACAAGTGATGCTGGACTGACCTGAGACATTTTAACGAAGACAACCAGAGACTGTTTCTGGGTTTTACCAGTTTGTCCTCAAACTGGAAGAAATTCTATTTAACCACAAGTGTCATCGAGGGAAAGTCCATCTCTGACCTCATGCCTCTGACATTTTGGGGACATGATGCAGTCTGTTTTGTTTCTGTACCAAATCACTGTCATTTGCAAATAAAAGAATTTAACTTGATTCAGGTACGACCTTTTTTCTCAGCTTTGCTTTTAGAATACATGAGGCAGATATCTGACGTGGTGTAAATAGGATATTTATTAGCATAAAGACAGTGATAACAAAGTATTTATTATGTACATCATACGTGTTGTAGCATTTAATAGAGTGCACTTATTGATAGGGAACAGTCAGTTGCTCCTGAGTGTCTAACTGCGGGTAAAAAGCTCTTCTGGGATGACGGACAGGCCATCAGAGACGTGAATAACAGTGAGAGCAGCAGTTTGTTTTCTAGATTCCCTCCCAGCCAGAATGTGTTTTTAATACACAGGTCTGAGAAATTAATTAGCTAAATTTCAGGTGTTATAAAAGGGGATGAATTGCACAGAACTTCGAGATGATTGTGGAATTGCAGTTTAACTTTCCCAGCGCACAATACTCTCATTTGCCTCGTCTTATTGTAGAGAATCTTCTTTACGGCCACACTAGTGAGTACGGTGGAACAGGACAGAGGGTGTCGTATACAGTACTGATTGTAAAGCCTCCTGAGGCAAATTTGTGATATGGGGCTGTATAAATAAAATTGACTTGACTCAGCTACCTCAATAATTAGATCTTTACTGTAAATCCAGTCTTGAAATTAGGTTTTGCAGAATGAATGGAGTAAAAAAACTTCACATTGGTTGAGGTTACAAATTTCTATTTCCTCTAAAAAACCAAAAGCCTGATAGATGTTTTATTTCTTTTTAATTCCATGTGGCAGTTTTAATTTTAGGGGGCAGAATAATGCTGGAGCCAACTTGGCGATTTGACTCTTTATGGAATGACTTCAGTGTTGCATAAACTCCAGCAAGTCCAGGCTTTATATTCAGACCCAAGTCTGCTAATACGTATACGGATGTCACGAGAACCGATACTTCGGTACCAAGTCGATGCCAAAATTCTAAAAAAGTGAAGGTACCGTACGATGCCTGTAATGGTCATTGGTAGTGATGTGACGGTGAGGAACATTTTCCCACCGGTTAATAAACTTGCGACTATACCGGTGTTACCGATTACTCCGGACATTTTACAAGAAAAGATGACGGTCAACATGTGCAGAGCGCTGACTCTGATCTTTACCGTCGGGTGGCGGTGTGTCTGGCCTCTCCGGTAGAGCTTTTGCTGCGGGGCTCCGCTGCGGGGGTCTACCTGGCACCGCTGCTCCGTGCACACCGGCTATGACGGCTCCATCCGCCTCGCGGCGAATACCTCATTAACGTTCTGGTTCCCTTATAGCATTGAGATTAAACGTGAAATATTGCCAAATAGGTGCGTTTGCTTTTCACTTCAACAATAAATCCTCTGCCATTTCTTGGTCTGTCAACTCTCTCGTCCCGTGTGTGACTCCTGCTACTCTGAGCTGACGGACCAGATGCATTCATGGTCAGTATGTAGCGTCCGTCGTCTGACTATCGATTGATAACATGCCGCTGATTCGCCGAAACGGATCAATTATTTTTATTTATTACTTAAAGGCTACATGCCTTTGTTTTTTGTGATGTCCAAATGTTTTTAATGAAAGAGCGCCTGTTGGATTACAGGGGATTTATTGTTGTTGTTGTTGGTGGGTTCTTTTGTACCGTGGTATCGAATTGGGTATCGAGAATCGTGGAAATTCACTGGTATTGGTATCGATTACCAGATTTCTGGTACCGTGACATCCCTAAATACGTACACATGATTTACCTCAGTTGTACTGAGCAGTGATGCTGGCCATTCACTTTGCACTTTTTGTGCATATTATGAAAATAAAGATTTTTACGATACACTTGAGTTTGGCTGTACTATTAAAATTGGCAGCCTGTGGTTTTATTTTTTTTTATTTTCTGTTAAATCATTTTCACAATTAGATCAAGGAATCAAGCTTTAAGGAAGTAAACTAATTAGTCTGGAGTTTGGCCCCAGTTTCTGTCTAACACAGATTTGATAAAGGCCTACTCGTTTAGAGGTGAAATGTCGCATTGAATACTGTGTTGGCTAATGTACATTTGTCCATTGGTATAGATGTGTAAAAACATACAGTACAGTGATTTATTTTTTTGTAATTGTGTCCTTCCACCACTGTGTTGCACCTCTAACTAGTCTTCCTGGTGCATAGTTCCAGCCAGTCCAGCACATTGTAGTCAGATCCAGGTCAGAAGCTCAGTCCTACAGTGGATCAGGAATTTATCCTAAAAGAATAAGCTGGAAATCTACAGTATACTGTCCATTAAGAGTCCATATTTTGGGCAAAGTGTTGCAATAATGATAGAAATCAGTTGAGAGAGAGAAGAATCGTTTTGAGTTGAGCCTGACATTAGTGCATCAAAGTAATTGGTCCTGTTGTAGTAATCCGGGTCTTCGTCTGAGATGTCGGCGTTGCTGCGGCGGTAGGCCGAGGCGTACCATTTATCCGCCGTTAAAGCCACCGCTGCCCCAGCTGCTGCTGCGGCCGCCACCCTCACCGGGGACGACCGCCCCACCGCCCTGGCGCGAGAGCGGGTCCCACCGTAGGCGCCTCCTCCCCGGTAACTCCCCGCCGTGGAACGGCCGGAGTGGGAGCCTCGAGAGGAGCCCCGAGACCCTCCACGACCGCCCTTGGACAGCACCGGCTCGCACAGGAAAGCAGAGAGCAGAAGGCAGGTCCAGCATGCTGCAACCACTTGGGTCATTCTTGACATCTGTGCAGAGAGATTACATAAGAAGCACATTTTAGACCGACTGGTGGTGGCTACGATGCACCTTTAACCCTCATCCTACCAACCTATTTAAAGGTCCCATATCGTGCTCATTTTCAGGTTCATACTTGTATTGTGTGTTTCTAATAGAACATGTTTACATGCTGTAATGTTAAAAAAAAACTTTATTTTCCTCATACTGTCTGCTTAAATATACCTGTATTCACCCTCTGTCTGAAACACTCCGTTTTAGCGCATTTCAACGGAATTGCAACAGAATTGCGTTGCTAGGAAACAGCTTGGGTCCATGTTTACTTCCTGTCGGCTGATGTCATTTACATCCACTGCAACAGGAAATAAACTGGGACACATTTAGAAGTTTACGTTTAAAACCGTGTAATGGTCTAAATATTGTATATTTGTGACGGCTTGTTTCAAATGTGCAATTACTGAATACGAGTTGTGTGTATTTCTCTGTATATTGAGCGTTTCGATACTTTCACAGTATTTATATAACACTAAAACCTGCTTTATAATATAAAAGATATTAAAATCTCACTTTTTAAAGTATGGGAACTTTAAAATAATACAAGGACTACCAACTTAAGACCCTGGGGGCCCAAGTTCGGGTCCCAGGGGACCTACGGTAAGAAATAACCATCATAGCAAAATGTCAACTTATTTCTTCTCAAAACATTATTAGTCATGTAGTTTGTCATCAAACAAAGATTTTTCTTTTAGGAAATTTACAGTGAGAGCACCGAGCACGTGAGGAAATCTGTGTGTCTCCTTCAAAATGAATGACAGAGTGTCCCTACCCCCCTGATAGGGTGTCATACTTTAAAGGTCCCATATTGTAAAAAGTAAGAATTTCATGTCTTTTATATTATAAAGCAGGTGCTTTATAAATACTGTGAAAGTATCGAAGCGCTCAATATACAGAGAAATACACAGCCAGTATTCAGAAATGATTCATTTGAAACAAGCCGTTAGAATTTTTGTCCATTTGTGATGTCACAAATGTAAAATATTTAGACCATTACACGGTTTTAAACATAAACATTCTAAATGTGTCCCAATTTATTCCTGATTGCAGTGGATGTAAATGACATCAGCTGACAGGAAGTAAACATGGACCCAAACTGTTGCCAGGCAACGCAATTCTGTTGCAATTCTGTTGCAATTCTGTTGCAATTCTGTTGAAATCCACTAAAACGGAGTATTTAAGACAGAGGGTAAATACAGGTATATTCAAGCAGACAGTAGGAGGAAAATAAAGTTTTTTTTTAACATTAGAGCATGTAAACATGTTCTAGTAGAAACACAAAATACAAGTATGAACCTGAAAATGAGTACGATATGGGACCTTTAAATTAGGAACCATGACCAAACATGTTATCTGTCTATTCTATTTTAGTTATTTAAACTGAATGGGTGCTTTTTAAAAAGCACTAATCAAAACAGAAAACAATGATATGAAGTCATTAGGAACAAATTGATTGACAAAGTCATGAAAAATTTCAATGATAGCCCCTGCGAGATATGACAATAACACCACTGGGGACCCCAGTCGGTAGGATGAGGGTTAACGTGTGAAATGGAGACATTACTCATCTGTCCTGAGGATTTAGCTGTAAAACATAAACACTTGCCTTTTGATTTTGGGTGGTAGAACAGCTGCAGCCAAGGCTTTGTATATTCACTGATTCATTCTGTATATAAATCGCAATATCGCCCTAACGTGATGTGACATAATATGCTCTCAACAGCACTGAAGAACTCAGATTGCTGATCTACAAATGTGACATATTGTACAGTACTTAGTGTCCAGTGTTGTAGTTGAATATGGTCTTTGTGAAGACACATTACTGTGTTGCAGATTGCCCCTCTCCATCAAAGTAAAATAGGTCAGTTTAAAAATAAATATGCTCACCAGAGAACATTGCTTTTGGCTTTCAGCCTCCATATACACAACATAACATTTCTTCTATGGAGGATTATGAAAAAAGGCAAAAGATGGCATACATGTTATTGTTCCTATAATAGGCCATCATTTGATATCATGATTGAGATCTAACATGGGGCAGAAATGGAGGCTACAAAATATGTTCATTATTATAGGCAACGCACGATGATATCAATAAACGTTTTGCAAATGCATGAATGCACGATGTTCCTTCCACTGTGTTCTCATGAACTCTCCTGTCGCTGCTGTAGCCTGGAGGAATCACACCAGCCATTAAAAACACATGCATCTCATTCAGATACACGCACATCCATGTTACCCTGTACACCTGTAGGATACATCCTAGTGGTGCTGCTTACCTTATCTCCGTCTGTTTTGATCCTTCTGTTTCTGGCACTGAGAGGAAAGATGAGAGGAAAGATGAGAGAGGATCGTCACGGACGATGCAGGCTCGTTCACGCTGACTGCGAGAACGCGCAGCGCACTCACACAGGCCCATCTGAAGAGCATCACATATGAGATACTGTCACATGAGGCTACTCAAAAGATTCTTATCATCTTGTTCTGGATTAAAAGTATTTGATATTAGTTTTTTTAATGTATTTATTTCTCCATCTCCTTCGTGTAATCAGGTCAACTTGATGATGAAATGTTGCTGAGGGTGTTATGTTTGGTTTCTCTCAGAAATGTAAAAGGGAGGCCTGCTGTTGATGAACATAATCAATAACTTGATATCATTCTATATAATCCCTTCATAAAAGAATATTCTCACATTGAGATTGTGTGGTTAATGCCTATTTTACCAAATGTGTGTATCTGTTAATCCTTTTAAAATATATTTTTTAAATTTTTTCTTGTCAAAAACAAAAAGTCAGGTATGATAACAAAAAATGTGACTTTATATTGAACACTTTACCAGATATTCTAACATTACGCTATTAAGATAATATTAGGATAATATATACATTTTGTAATTTTTACCAGGATGTATATTAGACAATTAAACATAATACTGTGGTAGCCTTGACGAAAATTGTATAAATAATAATATTAATAAAAATAAAAATAATAATGATGATGATTATTATTATTATTATTATTATAAATCAAAATAATTAATACACAATAAATAAATAATTGATTTATAACCTATAATTTCTGAACAATACCCTGGAATAAACAATAATAACAGTTACAAATGCCATGATAACGCAGATCCCATATGAATTAAGCGCATTTTATTTAATTTCATTAAAAGTGAGAGATCAACAGAGAAGGTAGTTACACCCTGGCTCCACCAGGTGGAGGTAATTACACCCTGGCTCCACCAGGTGGAGGTAGTTACACCCTGGCTCCACCAGGTGGCGGTAACTCGAGTTTGTTAAACATGCTACTTCATGAAAACACCAACAAAGAAGACGCAACCGGAAGAAGCTTCCAGTGGTATTTGCAGCAGAGTGCGTTCATTGACAGCAGTCTGTGTCGTCACCGTGGTCACCATGGCTCTCCTCTGCAGAAGTGCTGTCTCGATCCTGAAGTCGTCCCGAGCAGCAGCTCCGTCCGTGCTGTCTGCTGGCCGCCTCTACAGCTCAGGTGGGTTCACACATTTAACCAGCGGCCCAGGCTCCAGGGTCACTTCACTGAGGCTGAGGCCCTGCAGACCTGCAGCGGACACAATGTCAAGAAACCTGCGTCACTGAACGTCAATGTGAAGCAGACTGCTAACTGCTAACTAACTTAGTGTGCTCTTTTCTTCATCAGATGTGTTATTCAGTGTTATTCAGTGTTATTCAGTGTTATTACGTGTTATTCAGTGTTATCTGCAGGGTGCTGAACTTGAGCTAAAGATCATTAGTTAACATATGTTGACATGAGGACACCTATTACCGTGTAAAGGGACATTCCACCCTAAAATGGCATTTCCAAGGTGTTGTTGTTTCTCTAACATTGTGCAGCCCAGATATTATTTGTGAATTTGAACCTGTTTATGATTTATAGATTGCAGACATTAAAAAAAAATCCAAGGAATAACGTTTTAAAGTGAAAAGACTTAGTTCTAACATGGTCCTTATATGTTAAAAGATAAAATACATACAAGATCAAACTAAACAATTAT
This sequence comes from Sebastes fasciatus, assembly GCF_043250625.1. Taxonomy (NCBI): domain Eukaryota; kingdom Metazoa; phylum Chordata; class Actinopteri; order Perciformes; family Sebastidae; genus Sebastes; species Sebastes fasciatus. The sequence goes on along the minus strand of NC_133803.1, from coordinate 2,992,876 downwards.
ATCCTGAAATTCAAATTGACATCACAAATTAAATAAGAAACGCCCACATTAAATCACTTAAATAATATATACCAAGGACAGTTTGGTTGGGGAAATTAGAATGTCATTGAAAAGGTCATTTTAAAATAAAGAGTACACAGCAGACTGAAGTGATTATTTCAGTCCAGAGACAGATGTTGGAGCTGCAGATGTGGCTGAATGACAATGTGACGGCAGTCGGGTTGATTTTACAGACATGTGAGCAGATAGGCAGTATTTACCTTTTGTCATCCATCTGTGTCCAGTGCAGTGCAGTACATAGAAGAACAAAAAAGCATTAGCACTTCGTAGGTCCCTGATGATATTTCCTCATAAATGATATGCGTGTAGTAAGGTGCAGATAGACAGACAGGTTATGGTAACCAGTAAAGTGAGGTAGGCTATGAAGTGACTAGTAAAGGAGGCTCTGATTGTGCAGCATTTAGTTAAAATTGCATGTATGAGAGATGATGATGGACTCACTATCCTCTGTAGAGACTTGGTCTAAGTTGATACAGTTCCCTTACCAGACTGACGCACATGGTGAGACACTCTATGGCTCTTCTGTAGAAGGTGAACAGGACGGGTGAGAGGAGGCTGGCTGTCTTCAGGCGGTGGAGACGCTGTTACGCCGGGGCCACACAGCGCGCATCATGCTCGCGTGACGGCAGCGTCACGTCGTGGCCGCGTCATGCCCACCTAGGGTGTTCACACTAGACGCGAGTTACCCACGTCTCGGGAGCGTCCCGGAGCTACCTGTCAGCTGTGCTTTTGCTGTTGCTGACGGCCCTTTCTTTCTACATAGAGTTTGCCTTTTAATGGCCATTTAACTTCATAATAAATGTGATTTATATTTATTTAAGACAAAAAAGGGTAAGAACTGTGTGGTAATTTGTAAATATTATTAAAAACAAGCAAATAAATTCATACATAAATATTAATATATAGCCCATATAAATCCCTCTTTTCTGTCAGTGAAGAGGGATTATATATATATATATATATATATATATATATATATATAAATCCCTCTTCATTGATTATATATATATATATATATATATATATATATATATATAAATCCCTCTTCATTGACAGTGAAGAGGGATTTCTGTGGGCTATATATTAATAAAAAAAAAAAAAAAAATACATTAGTAGTAAGAGAGAGCCTACAGCAATCCCTCTTCACTTTGACTGGCACAGTTTTAAACAACATTTCCAGGGGGTTTCGGGTTCCTGTTCTACAGCATTCCAGGTTGCGGCTTTTATCGAAAACGACTTAATTTACATCTGGGGCGGGACAGCAATTTACATTATAAATGCTGATGTTCCGACATCTCAGGCAACTTGGAGCTTTTCACCACCTTGTTGCTGAACTGCACCTTGATGGAGAAAAACACCTGAAGTATTTCAGAATGATAAATATAAGTAAAGTGTTTTTTTTTTATTATTATAAAACAAAGCAAAATAAACAGTTTCGTTATTTGTTAACCTTTAGAAAACGAAAATTATTATTAAATATCTTTAAAAAAATTAAATAACACCTCTAAAAGAAAGAACAATAAAGTTACGTGGTGTTTGTTGAGAGAGCGAGAGCGAGAGAGAGAGCGCATCGGAAAAATACTGCCAACTATCACCTGATGTTCTTATAACCTATTAACCCAGTCTATTATATATATAGCATATGTAGGGTTTCTGCTATGACTACTACAGTGTTTACATAATTAAAAGCCTGTACTATATTAACTTGATGGAAACCTGCAAGCAGACAACTGCTTTATTTAGAGTATTTCAGAATAAAAGCATTGTGTTAATGAATGAATGATTCTGTGCACTAAAAACGCTAGAGGACTTTTATTTTGAAATCTAGATAGGAAGTGTAAAATATTGATGGTCAGTGACATATTCTACAGATGTCTAGACATGGAAACTGTAGTAATCTTGCTCATATACTGTCAATAGATCACCTTCACTGTCTGTTGCTGCTGGGAGACGCAGCCGAGAGGTAAGCGGCAAGCGTGAAAAATAGGCGAGCCTTCTATTCTATAAAATAGACGCACGTCTGACGTGCGTCTGACGCGCGTCTGACGTGCGTCTCATGCGGGCAGTGTGTCCACTCTAACCTGTTAACATGGACGCCGAAATAAAAAATAACACGCGACGTTGCCGTCACGCGAGCATGATGCGCGCTGTGTGGCCCGGGCTTTAGGCTTTCTTGGCCGATGCAGTTGCGTGACCACCTAATGTCATCTCAGCAATGTGCACACCAAAAACACTTGGTGCTCCTGACTTTCTTGTTGATGAAAAGAGCATATCTCCCATGAAACCCTGAACTATTCTGGTGCACGGATGACCAAAAGTTGAAATGGTTGTTTAATTTTGATGTGTTTAAGTTTGTTATTTTATCTAAAACAATCTAGAAGAGAAGGAAAGATGGATCATTTGATTAAGTGTGGTGTATTGTAACTCCATGCTGGCTGAGCATGTTTGTATGCTTGACACAATAATAAAAACTTCTTCACAAATGTATTGATATAAACTCAGTAGAATTTCAAGAGAGTTGGTTTTAATCAATGATCCAGCTCCAAAGAGTGTCACTTAAACATCAAGTTAAGTCTTGATGCTCTGATCTCCAGTTTCGAGAGACAGGCCAAAAGTAATCGAAATAGCTCAGAGTAAATTCTGTTTTTTGGGTGGATTTTCTCGTAAAAGCCTAACTTACATAAAAGCTGTATGCAAGCACCAAACGTGACCCTTGGTCCTCTTAACTTTGCTCCTCAAGGCGTATCAGGGGCCGCCAAGGTCTCTGCAAGGCCTTGATGTTGATCCTTCACCTTTTCTTGAATGATTAGCCAGGACTCAGACCACTTTGGTGATCCATCACCGGGTTGAAAGTCTACACTGCTTGTTTCAAGAACAGTGACACGCCGTGCACAGGGCCATATTGTCCCTACTGGTTTTCCATCATTGTTTGCAGCATAACTATGAAACAGGTATTAAATTGTGTTTGTGAAGGTTCTCAGTCATCCAGGTCATGGTATCCGAGAAAGGGTTAAATCAGCAGCAACTGGACTTGGTTTAGGTTCTTGAAGACGTTTCACTTCTCATCACTAAAGCTTCTTTAGTTCTGGCTGAATGTAACGTAACGTAAATTCATGAGCCTGGTAGATAGCTCAAGGCTTTTGCCCTTCTCTATCCATAGGCAGTTATCATTGGAGGGAGGAGAGAGGAGATGGAGGAGGAGCCCAGCTGCTGGTGAGGCAGCATGGAACCATACCCAGCCAGTTGAGAAGGTTTTTTTTTCTTTTGTTATATATATTTTTTTCTTTCTTAAAACAAAATTAAATAAAATGAAATATGGATAAAACAAGATGAAAAAAAAACGGATAAAATAAATGAAAAAAAATAGATGGATAAAAATAAAGAAAACTTAAAAAAAAGCCAACATAACTGGGCAAAGATCAATATCATGTGAATGTGTACAGAGTGTGCGCTTGAGAGGGGTGGGAGTGGCTGGCTGTCAGATCAAATTAAGGCAAGATTAAAAAAGAATAAGATAAAATAAAGTGAAATAAATATAAATAGATAGAAGTAAAAGAATGATGGATAAAAGGATGGTGTTTAAAAGAGAATCATGGATAGAAGAGATGATGTGGTGTGTGGACTGTAAATGGAGTTAAATGTAATCATGGGTTAATATTGGTGAGGGTGGTGGGGGGGTTTGATAGTTATGGTGGTTTGTTTTGGAGTATTATGGAGAGGGGTCTTCTGGTGGCCCATTATCCTTCATGGATTAACTGGGTGATAGCAGGGTTGTGGATGGCTCTCTGTATACATCTCTGGGTGAGGATGGTGTTTCTGGCTGAATGGTAGGGGAACCCAGGAATTGAACCTCTGTGGAGTCGTTAGCAGGATAATAGAAACCACTCCGTACAATGGTGCTCCTCTAGAGGTGTGACCACTGTAGTTATGTGTCATTAGAGTCAGCTGATGCCAGGTGTGAGTGACTGTCCGGTGAATGTTTGTTTAGTCTCCTGGGCAGGGATGCCAGGACAGCATTGTAGGTGGACGATAGGTGATGCCTTAGGCCTCCTCCTCTGTTGAGTGATGGCTTGTCTACTTTGGCATAGAAGGCCTCTTTCACTCCTCTTTCAAACCATCTTTCCTCCCTGTCCAAAATATGCACGTTGTTGTCCTCAAAAGAGTGTCCCTTGTCCTTCAGGTGTAGATAGACTGCAGAGTCTAAACCTGAGGAGTTGGCCCGTCTGTGTTGAGCCATCCGTCCGTTTAGTGGTTGTTTGGTTTCACTAATGTACGAATCTGTGCACTCCTCACTGCATTAGACTGCATACACCAGGTTACTCTGCTTGTGTTTGGGGGTGAGGTCTTTAGGGGGGACCAGATTCTGTCTCAGGGTGTTGCTGGGCTTGAAAGACACAGGTGATGGGGTGTTTGTTAAAAATCCTCCTGAGTTTCTCAGACCCTCCAGACATGTAGGGGATGACAACGTTGTTGTATCTGTCCTCCTTTTCATCATCACCCGTGGTACTGGTGTTCTTTCTGGATTTTGTGGCTGTTTTCACAAAGGTCCAGTTTGGGTATCCACAAGTTTGAAGTGCACTTTTCAGGTGTTTTCACTCCTTTTCTTGAGCCTGTGCACTTGTTGGTATGTTCTCTGCTCGGTGGTGCAGGGTTCTAATAACTTGTGTTCCAGTGGATGGTGGGAGTCGAAGTGTAAGTACTGGTCCGTGTGTGGGTTTTACTGTAAACTCCCATATGGAGGCTCCTGTCTTCCTCAAAATGAACTTCACAGTCCAGGAAGGCCAAGCTGTTGTTTTTATGGTTTTATGTTTTAAGGTAATAAATTGCATTCCATGTGCTGTTAAAAAGTTCAGAAGATCTAACTCAGTGACCTCTCTGCAGAAACCCTTGATACTGAATGCACAAAAGTACAGAAGTAAACTCATTTGACCATCAGTGTTGGTTCTCTCTTCATGCAGGTGGCCAGTATGAGTATATTTTGGTGGAAAAGCGAGGTGAGAAGAGCGATGTGGGTTTCATCCAGTTGAACCGGCCCAAGGCTCTCAATGCTTTGTGCGACGGGCTGATGAGGGAGGTGGGACAGGCCCTGGATGTCTTCGAAGCCGACGGCGGCGTCGGAGCTATCGTCATCACTGGCAGTGACCGAGCCTTCGCCGGTGAGGGAGCTGAAGACGTTTTCTGGGTTTGTTCACGATGATATATCAGTAGTGAGCTCAACTTTTGCATTTTTTCAGCCGGAGCGGACATTAAAGAGATGCAGAACCGAACTTTCCAGGATTGTTACGGTGGAAACTTCCTGGCTCACTGGAACAGAGTGTCCACAGTGAAGAAGCCTGTGATTGCAGCGGTCAATGGATTTGCTGTGAGTGTCTTTTTAAAATATTGTTTATATCATTTATTTTTTTAATTGGAGAGGTAGTGGAATTTCCAACAGATGGAAAAAAAACAATCTACAAACATTACATTAAAATGACAATAAAAATCTTTCGGAACAAGAAAATAAATATGGAAAGGAGTAAGAAAAAAACAAACTCACAACACCCACCAGAGCTGCTTCTTATTTCCCGATTTTGTGCCTCCTCGCTCCTCGTTTCCTCGCTCCTCGCTCCTTGCTCCTCCGGCTTGTGACCCAAAAATCGGTCTCAGCGCTCCATGTTGAAGGACATCCCAATTCCTAAAATGCATCTCGTGGAGCGAGGAGGCTTGCCAGAGGAGCAATGAAGAGTGAGACTAGTCACTGAGCAGTGGTTTCTGTGTTTCATACTGTATGTTCTGCTGTCTCAGCTGGGTGGAGGCTGTGAGCTGGCAATGATGTGTGACATCATCTACGCCGGAGAGAAGGCGCAGTTTGGTCAACCAGAGATCCTGTTGGGGACCATTCCTGGTAAAGACTCATTAGTATCTACTTTCCTTCCTGTTCACACTTGACTTCCTTATGTTCATGACGTCTCCGTGTGTCTTCCTGCAGGGGCGGGTGGCACCCAGCGGCTGACCCGTGCGGTGGGCAAATCCCTGGCTATGGAGATGGTACTTACAGGAGACAAAATTACTGCGCAAGACGCCAAGCAATCAGGTAACAGCAATGTTGGAAAGTACATTTACCCAAGTACTCCACTTAAGTACAATTTTGAGGCACTTGTGCTTGACTTGAGTATTTCAGTTTTATGCTACTTTATACTTCAACTCCACCACAGTTGAGGGAAATGTTGTACTTTTTACTCCACTACATTTATTTGACTGGTGTAATTACTAGTTACTTTGCAGATTAAGAGTTCACATAAGAACATACTTGGGTTGTTAGTATTTCCACCAAAAATATATTTCCCCTGTAAACTTCTCAATTAGGGATGTCCATAATTAACCGTTTAACCGTTAACCGACATTAAGCATTTTAACCAATTAACGCTATCGGTTAAAATAAATATTAATAATTAATTAAAAAGCTGAGCGGCTCAGGGGAGCGGCTCGTCACTTTTCTCTGGTTTTCTCTTGAGCTGAAAGTTATGTGCTCCCCGTCATCCGGACCTGATAGAGGCCAGCAAACCTCCAAACCGGCATGGCTTGCTTTCCATTAATTTATTTCCAGCAGGAGAGCGAGAGAGAAAGACAGCCAGTGTGTTGTGTTAATTCTTTTTTTTTTTTTTAAAGTTATTTTTTTGGGGACATTTTTCCATTTTTTATGACAGGACAGTGGATAGAGTCTTGAAAGGGGGGAGAGAGAGAGTGGATGCGGAAAGGGCCACAGGCCGGATTCGAACCTGTGCCGCCGCGGTCAGGACCAAGCCTTAATACATGGACGCCCGCTCTACCAACTGAGCTAACCCAGGCGCCCGTGTTGTGTTAATTCTGACGGTGGGATTTCGTTTAGACTAGTCCACTGCGCTGATTCACCCGTTCTCGGCACACACAAATGCCATTGTGAAAATAAACACACTAAACTAAGGTGGAGGAAACTAAACAATAAAATGAAAACCTTCAGCTAGCTAATGCAACAAGTTGGGCTGCTAACGACACCTAACTAGCTAACTAATTGGGGTGTGACGAAATATCGTGCCACGAAATATCGCAATATAAAAACGTGATGATATGCATCGTCGAGATGAAAAACTGGATGGCGATATCAAGGCATAATAGGTACTACGTTCATACGGGGCTCCGGAGCTGAAGCTGCAGCCTCTCGGGGTACAACTCATGCTCAGTCAAATCTGGTCTGTCCTCGCCCAAATTGAACCAATCAATCGTAACGCACGGCCACAGCTTCTGTCTCGGAACTCCACACACATTAACACACATACAGCGCAGTCAGTGAACAGCTGATCAGAGAGGCCGCGGTGGAGAGACGAGTTGACGCTACGCTCGTTGCTGTAAGTATGTGTAATAAAACTTTATTACACCTGTTCAACAAGCATAAACATGATGAAACGGTTAAACATGGAGGAAAGCAACATTTCAATCTGCTCTGTCCGCAGTCTCTCATCCACCGGCGCTGTTTACACAAGCACAGCGCGTTAACTCGGCGGCTAATAATATCGTATCGTATCGAGATCGTGAACCCAATATCGTGTATCGTATCGTATCGTATCGTGAGCTGAGTGAATCGTCACACCCCTACTAACTAACTAGAAAGACAAACTGACAGACAGAAACAGATTTATTGGTTTGCTGCTGCTCAGACACAGACGAGCCTGAGTGCACCTGGATATAACCTGCTGATAATACTACTGTACTTTTAGGATTTTGAGTGAAGGACTTTCACTTGTAACGGAGTATTTTTAGATCGTTGTACTTTTAGTCTAGTAAAGGATCTGAATTCTTCTTCCACCACACGGTAACAGAGATACTAAACTTTTTACAGCATAGACACACACTTGACAAAAGATGGGATATGCGCTTCTTGCATTACACTGTACCAGCGGTTGTACCTAATAAACTGACATGTCTTCATATATTTATTGTACTGATTCAGTAGCTTTTTGTTTTTCCTAGGTTTGGTGAGTAAAATTTATCCGGTGGACCAGTTGGTGTCTGAAGCTGTTAAATGTGGCGAGAAAATTGCTGCCAACTCCAAACTGATCTCTGCTATGGCTAAAGAGGCTGTTAACGCAGGTGTGTAAAGTTTGTTTCTACCTTTTTTAATTTAATTTTAAAAAGTTAAATATCTTAAACCTACTAAATTGAATACGTTTAAATTGAGTCTTACTTGTTCCTCTGTGTGATTGCAGCTTTTGAACTGACTTTGGCTGAGGGGAATCGTTTGGAAAAGCGCTTATTCCACTCTACCTTTGCTACAGTGAGTAGAAGAGCCCATCTGAGAGTGAGTGACGGGGGGTTGACTCTGATTTTGACGGTCCAATCATGATGTGTGTCTGTATTTTTCCCTGCAGGAGGATCGAAAAGAAGGCATGACGGCTTTTGTGGAGAAGAGAAAGGCCAGTTTCCAGGACAATTAGGAAAGAGCAGACCAAGAGCTTGGCCAAGAATGCCACATTTTGGATATCTGCGATTCATTTCCTTATCTGCAATAAGTTGAATGATTCCTGATCATAGTTGAACATACACAATGTTTAAATTGACATTTGGCACTGAGTGATTGCACGAGTGTCTTTTCACAGTGATGCTCTACCTGCTGAGGTTTGTTATCAAAAGCATATTCAGTCTGAGTGCAGGAGTCCAGTGGGGTTTGTATGTGAATACTATTTGATAACTATGCCAGTGTGTAGTAGGAGGAATCAGTGTTGATGACTTGTACTGACTTTGCCTTTTCATTTTCACTATCAAATGTGTGTCTGCATTTTGTAGGTAACGTATTCCTCTGTACATTTTACAAATAAATCTCAAGTGGTTTTCAGTACTGTAACTGAGACATAAACAGACTGCTGCTCCACCAAAATCCAATGGATTGTTCATTGTGCCACACCCCACCCCTCCAAAAAATGTCATTCAAATCCATCGCAGACTGTTTGGAGTATTCCTCCAAACGGACAAACCAACGCTGGTGAAAACACAACCTCCTTCCTAGGCCTTCGTCCTTGGCGGAGGTAATAAACAGGACAAAGGACCATGCAGAAACAGTGCCACTCCATGGATGTATAAAAAGAACTGGATACAGCGTTGGAGGCGGGCTACTGTTCGTTCCTATGAGAGTTGCTCAGTGGCACATGATGCCAAAATGGCTCAAATGCCGAGTGATAAAGTACCCGGATCTTCCAGTGATCTTCAGTATCCATGGGCCCATAGAGCAGGTGCAATAATGTTTCCCTTTAACCCCGCCTCCCAGCCCTCGGTCCAGCCTCGGTCTGGGGCTCATTCACATGAACGGAGGAAGCAAATAACTCAGTATTCGGCTATTAGTGGATTTTACAACTTGTAGGACCTAATGATTTAAATAAGGGCTATTCAAGTGTTTGTAATGGGAAGTTGATTCACCTAAAAAAAATATTATCCGCTGATTTACAAACCTCTCTTTCCCAATGTAAGTCTATGCGAAGAAGTTTTTTGGGCCCAATGGCATCACGTGACGGACACAGTTGTAATTCCAGTGTTTGGCCACTAAGAAAATTTGCTTCAAAGACCGGCGCACTTCCAGGGGTCTTGGGCCAGTCCCATCAAACCAATTCAAACGGCCAGCCAACAGCTCGGCAGAAATGTTACGTTAGCAATGTCCAAACCCCTCCCCCCTCAAACTACAGAAGACGGAGGACATAAGACTTTTCTTTTTTTTCCAAAAAAGAACATTACATTACAAATATTCATAGTGAGATCATGTTGGAGTATATCACTTTCAAGTCATAGAAAATGGCATTGATGAATTGCTGTTGTATTTGACATGTTATTTTAAACTAGCAAAGTCAATCCACCACTGTGATTGTCCGACAAAAACTTTTTGCCGTTTGCAGGGGCGCATGCAACCTGTTAAAGTTGTATCACCAAGTTTATAGTCTACCACTGCGGATAAAATTATCTTGTTTGCATTATGACTGCACTATTTTACCTGCTCTTGTACTTGCACTTGTGGGATCAGCTTGGGCGTGCTGTACGTGTTAGAGTGACCAACACAACCACGCTGGCTGACCTGCAACGAATCCTGGTTGAGGAATGGAACGCCATCCCACAGCAACGTGTGACCAGGTTGGTGACCAGCATGAGGAGGAGGTGCCAGGCTGTTGTGGCTGCGTATGGATCTTCCACCGCTACTGAGGCTCCTGACGGTGTATTAAATGAATAAAGTGTAAAATAGCCAATATGTCTAGTTTGTTCCTTGTTACTGATAGAGAGTTCAATCATCCAATCCACCAAACAACTCAAAACAAGAGTCAATACCAACAGGAGAATACACTGTTTACCATTGACGGAGCATTTTGGAAAAAATTTCTTGGCCGCTACCCACATAATCAGCTGTGCTGCTCATCCCACAAATACCTGATCCTTACAAGTTGGACATCATTGTGAAGGTACATAAACAGGCTTTCCAACGATGTAAAATACAATGACCATTAGTATTATAACAACAGAGAAATAATCCACCAAACACAAGTTTACGTACTTTTTCCCCCCAGTTTAGTATGTTGAACAAGTCTTAGTATAGTACGTTGAAAAAGTCAGAAGTCATAGTATAGTATGTTAAACAATTAAAAAGAAGTCATAGTATAGAATGTCAAAAGAAGTAATAAAAAGGTCATAGTATAGTATGACAGAAAAAGTCATGACAAAAAGTCACCGTATAGTATGTCAGAAATTTCTTTTAAGAGGTCATAATATAGTATGTTAAAAAAAAAAAAAAATAGTCGTAGGATAGTATGTTGAAAAAAGGTCAAAGTATAGTATATTGAGAGAAGTAAAAAAATGTCATAGTATAATATGTCCAAAAAAGTCTAAAAAAAAACAGTACAGTATGTTAAAAAAAAGTCATAGTATAGAATGTCAAAAAAAGTCCAAAAGGTCACAGTATACTATGTCAAAGTGATTCCAAAAAACCATACTATTTCATATAAAAAAAAGTAATTAAAAAAGTCTTACTATACTATGTCTAAAAAAGTCATAGTATAAAATGTTGAAAAGTCCCAAAAAGTCAAAGTATAGTATGACAAAAAAAGTCATAGTATAGTTAAGTTGAAAAAGTCGTTAAAAGGCATGGTACAGTCTGTCGAAAAAGCCATAGCATAGTGTTAAAAAAAAGATTAAAAATTCATAGTATAGAATGTCGAAAAAAGTCATAGTATATTATACTATGACTTTTTTCGACATACTATATATACTTTTTATGACTAGTTTTCGAAATACGATGCTATGACTTTTTTATGACTTTTTTCAATATACTATACTCTGATTTGTTTCAACATACCTTTATGACCTTTTTGAATATACTATAATATGACTTTTATATGACTTTTTGTTACAAAAAATCATAGTATAGGATATTGAAAGAAGTCATAGTAAAGTATGTTGAAAATAGTCATAGTACAATATGACAGAAAAAGTCATGACAAAAAGTCATCGTATAGTATGTCAGAATTTCTTTTTAAGAGGTCATGTGAAATGTGAAAATATGTATAACATAAGATATGTTGAAAAAAATCATAAAATAGTCATAGGATAGTATGTCGAAAAAAGGTCATAGTATAGTATATCGAAAGAAGTAAAGAAATGTCATAGTATAGTATGTCCAAAAAAGGCTTAAAAAAAACATAGTACAGTATGTTCAAAAAAGTCCAAAAAGTCAAAGTATACTATGTCAAAAATATTCAATAAAATCATTCTATTTTATGTTATTTGTTTCAACATACTATTGTATGACCTTTTTGAACATACTATATGACTTTTTAGTCTATAATATGAATTTTTTTAGTATACAAAGCACAAAAACAAATGATTACAATTTGACTACTATGTTTTCTGATGCATACACAAAAGAGAGAAATAAAAAGTTGGTTTCAAAACTATATGGAAGTAAACAAGACTCTAAGAAGCACTCTACAAACTGCATTAAATAAAAAATGGGAGAAAGAGTCAGATTCTCAAATAACAGAGGAGGACTGGACAGAGATATGTGAGACTCAGGCAAACTACTACAAACTCAGGATCCTGGAGGGAGTTTGGATAGAAGAACGTAGTGCGATTCTTCATCACTCCTAAATGAACAGCATGGCAAACAGGCACGCAGAGCCAGGGCTTCTGTTGGAGGCAATGTGGAATCTCAATGGCTAATCATTTCCAGATTTTTTGGGCATGCCCTAAAATACAACCATATTGGCAAGAGGTGGCAACTGAGATCCATAAAATAATGGGAATAAAGTTAAAGTATTCATTCATTACACTATACTTGGGAAAAGTACCAGAAATTGTTTTACACAAAGATAAATATTTAATAAAGATTCTCTTGGCAAGTTTACTACTTGCCAAGAGAATCTTTATTAACGCGAAAGTGGTTGCAGACTGATCCTCCAACATTACACCAATGGCGGGGTATTATCAATTAAATATATTGTATGGAAAGACTCACATCTATTTAGAGCACTGGGAAAAATGGATTGTGTATTTACCCCATTGAATAAAGTGTGACATTGTAAATCAAGAAGTATTTACAAAAATGTGCGGTGATCTGACACCCATGATGACCCCACGTTCTTTGTTCTCAAATAAAAAAAAGAGTTAAAAGAAAAATAGTCATAGTACAGTATGTCGAAAGAAGTCCAAAAAGTCACAGTATAGTATATAAAAAAAAATTCAAAAAAAGTCATTAAAAAAGTCATAGTATAGTATGTTGAAAAGTACCAAAAAGTCAAAATATAGTATAACAAAAAAAAGTCATAGTAAGTCATGTAAGTTGAAAAAAAAAATAGTAAAAATACATAGTACAGTATGTCGAAAAAGTCAAAGTATATCAAGTCGAAAAAGCCATAGCATAGTGTGTTGGGAAAAAATGATAAAAAGTTCATAGTAGAGTATGTTGAAAAGTGTCAAAAAGTCACAGTATATGTCAAAGTAATTCCAAAAAATCATACTATTTCATATCGAAAAAAGTAATTAAAAAAGTCTTAGTATACCATGTCAAAAAAAGTCATAGTATACTTTATATATACTTTTTATGACCAGTTTTGACTTCATGACATTTTTCGACATACTATACTATGATTTTTTTCAACATAACTTTATGACCTTTTTGAACATTGTATAATATGACTTTTATGACTTATGTTAAAAAAAATTCATAGTATAGGATATTGAAAATAGTCATAGTACAATATGTCGAAAGAAGTCCAAAAAGTCATCCTATCTCATGTCGAAAAAAAGTAATTAAAAAAGTCATAGTATAGTTTGTAGAAAATAAATTATTAAAAAGTCATAGTAAAGCATGACAAAAAAAAGTTATAAAAAGTTGTAGTATAGTATGACAAAAATAGACATACTATAGTATGTCGAAATAAGTCATAAAGTATTTTTATTTCTTTTTTCGACATATTGTAGTATTCCTTTTTTCGACATACTATACTGTGACTTTTTTATGACCTTTTTTCGACAACAATACTATGACTTTTTAGTACTTTTTTTGTCAGGTACTATACTATGACTTTTTTTGTTAGGTACTATACTATGACTTTTTTCGACATACTATAACATGACTTATTTTGACTACTATAATATTACTTTTTTTCAACATACTATACTATGACTTTTCGACATATACTATGACTTATTTTTTCGATAAACTATACTATGACTTGCATTTTTTAGATATACTGTACTATGACTATTTTTTTCGACATACTATACTATTTTTCAATATCCTATACTATGAATTTTTTTAACAAAGTCATAAAAAAGTCAAAAAAATCATAGTATAGTACATCGAAAAAAGTCAAAAAAAAAGTCAATATAGTATGTCGAAAAAAGTCATAGCATCGTATTTTGAAAACTAGTCATAAAAAGTCATAGTCGGGGAAAAAAGTGTAGTATACCATGTCAAAAAAACTTAAAAGGTCATAGTATAGTATAGTATGTCGAATTAAAGTCAAAGTATAGAATGTCGAAAATACATAAATGTATTTGTATGTCGAAAAAATAAGTCATATTATAGTATGTCAAAAATAAGTCATGAAAATCTCACTTTTTACAATAGTCCCATACCTTTAACCTTTAAGATTATTGACTTAGCTACTCAATGTTTGCATATAAAGTCAAAATGTGTACATATCATATACTGTATATTACTCTATATTTGTCTCAATCATGACTCTGAAAGTCACATTTTTGACTTTGTATCTCAATTTTAGATTAGAAAGACAAAATTGTGATTTTGTATCTCAAAAGTGTGTCTTTTCATACTATAATTGAGACTTTATATCACATAATCATGACTAGAGAAAGTCACAGTTTGTCATCTATTTTTATTTGTTCTGCTTTAACTTTTCCCAGTGGAAACGGGCTTCCATACGCAGCAGACTGAAGATACTGGAACAGAAACTAACTGGAGTTAGCTGAGTTGACGGACAGATGAGGAGGCGGGACTTTCTTCGTCTAGAAGCTTTATTGATAATTGTTTACATCTCACAATGCATTCCACAAACACGGCTCCCAGCTGGAAGCTTTTTATCGTCACAATTGAAGTATGAAGTTTATCATTCACAATTATACTTGCATAACAAACAAATGCTCGAAAGTTTCCCAAAGTCACATCAAGTTGCAACTTTATTAAGATATTGGCTCCACAGACATAATGGTTATTTTTTTTTACTTTTTAAATATTTTATGTGATGTGGATGAATGTAAACGTGTTTCTTCCAGAGTTTTTCATTACTAGACAGCTGCAAATGACATGGAAATAACGACTTTGATGTAATTAATGTTTTATTTGTCTGGCAAAGGTTTTCTAGATGTTTCTAGCTAGAGTTACTCAGAAGCAATGAAGTTTTTAATGGTAGTACAAGCCCCCGACAAACCCCACACAAACCCCCCTCCCCCCCACCACACGCTGCCTCATCAAATTCGTCACATCGAGGCGAAACCACGCAGCAGGTTACCGAGGAAACGAGCTCAAAGCTTGAGGGACACGACGGAGTTTCACTTAAACAGTTAAATCACAAAATACTTCTAACTCAGTAATCATACCAGAAAAAAATAAAATAAGAGAAAATACAAATGAGTTGCCGTTTGCTGCTCGCTCTCTCAAAAACAGCAGACGAAGGAAAAAAAAAATCTCGAGAAAATGACGGAAATAAACACCCGAACCCCACTGTGGGAGCATTTGACCTCCCACAATGCACTGGGTGGGGAGAGTGAGGGTTAATTCAAGATTAAAATGTGTTTCTGTGAGATTCAACGTCTCACAGTAACAAACATTTCAAACCTAATATTTAAAAAAAAGGTGTTTCATCGAGCCAACCTCGGTGTAGTAAAACCTCAGCTGAACTCCGACCTGCTTCGACGTCTCCAGAAAACACACAAAAAAAAAGGAATTCTGAACTGGAAAAAAAGTGTTTTATTATTTTGACAAATAAAGTTAGAAGGGCTGTGTCCATGCCAGACCCCTCCGCTCCTCCTCCAGCCTTCCTTCATATCCACCCCCCCCAACACACCCCTTCCTCCCCTACAACCATCTTTCCTCTCAGGACTTCCTGAATCCGAGCTCCGACTTGTCGTTACTTCACTCTGCTTTACGTTTCATCCCGGGCACCTTCGCCTGGATCCTGCAGGAAGGGCAAAATAGAGTTATTAATCACCAAATGTAATAGTAGTAGTATTTCTGGGTCATTAATGCATTAAGTGTGAATGTATTTAGATGATTTATAGCAGCGTTTTAAAATTGACTGCAGATCTAGAATGCTTCCATGGTGACACACTGCTGATAACGGCAATAAGAACATTTCTGACAGGAGAAGAATGAAGTTCAAATTATGAAATATTAAAGTTGGACTTCTTGTAATTCGTTAGTTTTTCATCATTTTTACTAACTGAATTTATTTTTGTCACAACCAACATATATAATAGAGTGCGGTCTAGACCTGCTCTATATGAAAAGCTTCCTGAGATAACTTCTGTTATGATCTGACACTATATGAAAACAGAATTAACAGTAAATTTTTTTTCTCTTGTTGGGGCTTCCATGTGACGGATCAAACTGTCCACATTCACTGTTCTCTCTTTAGTTTGGTCTTTCAGTTTAAACCAGCTGGTTCATGTCACCATCTTGTCAGCTGTTTGGTGAAGGCGGCTCCATTAAGGCTCTGATCACACAGAGCGCGTTCTGCAGGTGGAAAACGTGACGAGGTGCACTGCATTGGGTTTTTGTTGCCTGGAGAGATGGAGCGTTTTTTGCAGTTTGCTGCGTCTTATTTTTTTTTATTGTTGCTGGGCTACACCGAATGAGTGTTAATGTTGGCTTAACACAAACCATGAACTGTACACTATCTAATAGTTGATAGTTGCCTGCAGTTTAAATGAATGAAAGCGACTAGGGATGCACCGATACACTTTTTTCAGACCGAGTACAAGTACTTACATTTGGGTACTCGCTGATACCGAGTACCGATACGAGTACTTCTCTGTGGCAAACGACCCTCGTTAACAGCCAGCTGGAGGGTGTGCGCGACACACGGCAGGCTGGGGAGTCCCGCATACGAGGCGGTGCGCCGCGACCGGCTCCAGGTCAGCTTGGAAAGACTCGGGGTGGAGGTGCTTCACGGGGCCGTGGACAAAGTGCTCGCTCTCTCCCCACCGGGGAGGGACGGGGTCCCCTGCTCCCGGTGAGACTGTTAACCGGGGAGGGACGGGGTCCCCTGCTCCCGGTGAGACTGTTAACCGGGGCGGACTGTCCTCAGTGCGCCCCAACCGTGTCATGCCCCCAGGGCGGGGCTTGGCCCACGTAAAATGCACCAGGGATCGGCGGCGATGTCTGCAACCCACCCGACCCGTCTTGAAATACGGACCAAGGAGTCTAACGCACGCGCGAGTCAGAGGATGCAAGCAAATGAAAGTGAGGGCTGATGCCAACGACTGAAGTGGGATCCCGGCCCCGCAGAGTAGGATGCACCACCGGCTCGTCACGCTGCCGTAAAGTGGTATCGGTGCCGTTGTATCGGAGCCGTTTTGCGAGTACATGAGCACAGTATCGGACCCGATACTGGTATCGGTGCATCCCTAAAAGCGACTTACCCGAAATCTAAAGTTTGATGATCAGCTCACGGTAACTACGGTTGGTTAAGTCATAAAGCTCAGAGTATCCAGTAAAAGTCACAACGAGACGCTAATGACGTTGGGTGCTTTCCGCTCTAGGTTGACTTTTTTTTCATCTCTAGACGTTCAGGGCGCTCCTGTGAAAACGCAAGGCGTTCAGCAACGCAAAAGCAGCAAAACTCTTCAATCTAACTGAAAACAAAACGCACTCTGTCTGATCAGGGCATTAGTCTCCTCTAAATCTGTTATCTCTTATTGGTTCACTTAAGTCAAATAAACTTGGGACAAAGCAGAACACCATTTATTACATTACTATGGTAAACTTATTGTAACACCCATGTTGGTGCTGTTAAGTCCACTCCGAAACATTTGTGAAGAGCTCAGCAGGATAAACTACTTACTTTCCAACGATGTCTTTGACCTGGTTGTTGACCAGAGCCAGGTAGTGGTCGATCTGAGCCTGAAAACACAAACAAACAAGCGTCAGGATCGCATAAAAGTCCTGCATTCAAAATCAGACTTAAAGCTACTGCGAGGAACTTTAATTTAGTGTCGATTCTGGTTGTGGTTCTTCCGAGCCAGCGGAGCGGCGAGGTGAAGCTCTGCTTCGGGCCCGGAGGAGCTGCTGCTGGGTGCAGAGCTCTCCACCTCCTCCCGCTGGAGCTCCGACTGTGGGTTGAAGGTGGCAGCGAAGTCGGATCTTGTTTCGACAGTTGTTAGTGACTCCTTACATCCCTGCTTTGTTCCTCACCAAATTCTTTTTTTTTAACAAACTGTCACTATGTACGGTATTCATAGCCTACAAAATATAATCTGGAGTCCACCTGGTCCCATTAAAGACACACACCCATCAGTCAGACTAGCAGCAGAACAGTGAGTTTGATGATTAAGACCTGATTAAGGCTGCTGAGACCTTAGACTGGTGCTGATCCTCCATCACTCCCCATTTCCCCTTTTAAACATGTTGAGTTATTGGTAAAGACTTACCTGGTGTTTCTCGTAGACGATCGGGCAGCTGAACAATCCGACCAGAGCTGAAGAGGAAGAAATTAGGTTTTACTGCCTGCTGCTTCTTGTTAGTGTGATTTAAAACGACAAACTCCAACAGACACAGAATCTCTCAAAGAGCAACTAAAACTCAGATTACAGTAAGAAGTTACTACTTCATACTTTTTATGAGCTTTCAAATTATTCTTTAGCCTTGGTTTCTAGAAGAAGTCAGCATGATTCTTGATTTCACCACCAGATGGAGCCAAAGTAAGAAATGTTAATCTCTTTAGATTGAAACATATTCATCATTTAAGCTGCATATTGACACGTGTGACTTGTTCCTCACCCAGAATAAGAATAGTGAGTCCGTTGAACAAGGAGCCAACGTAGGTCAGGATCCACATCAACACAGCAAACTGCAGAGGAAAAGAAAAAAGAAATCACAGATTGGAAACATCAGACACGACGATCTGAAAAACAAACAACTTGATATTTAAAGTATAAAAATATGATGAAAAATTAACAGATTAACTGATAATAAAAACAATCATTCGTTCCGACTTCTTAGTGTTTTTAGGGGTCAAAGGTAGGCTTGCTGCGGTAGTCAGGGTTACACGGTGTTCGGGCATACAGCGATTACATTACCTGCCAACCGCCCCACCTTTGTTTTGCTTTTTTTAAAAATAGAATTAAAACCCATTTAGTTCAGTTTCACATATCAGCGCTACGTTATCAATACATAGTCGGACGCTTAAAAACTGAAAGTCAAAGTGTCGTCTCCGTACAGCGTCTCAGCTCAGAGTAGCAGATGTCAGATTTCCCACACACGGGATGAGACAGAGTTGACCCGCGAGACGATGGCGGAGGATTCGGTGTCAAAGCCAAAAGAAAAACTGCCATTTGGCAATATTTTAGATTTAACTTCTTCCATCGGCGCCGTCGGCCTACTTTACTTTTTTCAGAGGCTGTCGCAGGCTCAGGTTTTACAGATACTGGCATCATATGAAACTAGAAAACCTAAGGAATCAATCGGTACCAACCTTGTCATGTTGGGAAGTTGAAGTTACGCTAGATTTTGGCGAGGAAAAACTATCGTGTCGATTTTCAAAAGGGGTCCCATGACCTCTGACCTCCAGATATGTGAATGAAAATGGGTTATATGGGTACCCACGAGTCTCCCCTTTACAGACATGCCCACTTTATGATAATCACATGCTGTTTTTTTTTATTTTTTATATTGTACTCTTTACTACATTTGACAGCTTTAGCTACTTTAAATATTCAGATTATTAATACAAAATATAATCCACAAATAAATGCTGATTTATTATCATGTAAACTACCCAGCAGTATATGAAGTCATGCTGCAACAGTAAAGTGACTAACACACTAATGCATAAATAATTATAATCCATAATATAATATATATTATTCTGCAAATGAGAACTTTGACTTTTCGTACTTTAATTATATTTTGATAATTCTGTACATTAACTTTAGTGAGATTATGAATTGGGGACTTTTCCTTGTATCCGAGTATCACTCCATCGTAGTATTAATACTTTGACTTTAGTAAAAGATCGGAGCACTTCTTCCACCATTGTTCATTATTGTAACAACAATCCTTTTAATGACAGACAGAAGGGAACGAATCCGCTCTGGATCGATAGCATTTAGAGAGTTTCCTCTCAGGAATCAAATTAAGTTAATGAAGTTAATATAACCTCATATAACTTCATATATCCAGTCAACCTTTAAATAAACAGACACTCAAGGAGCAAATCTATAAATTAATCAGACTGGGTCAATCTGTCTGAGACGAGTCATCTGTCTCTCTTTATAAACAGTCAAGAATATGTGACGCTGAACAGGAATATCTCAGCAGTCATGTGGTTCTCCATAACGCACTCTGTTGTCATCTCTCTCTTAAATGTTCCTAGAACCAATCAAATGATTGATAATACTGTGCAAAGAGAGAATTCTTGTTTTTTACAACTTGGGTTTTATTTCCATAGATTTGTTCATAATTTCTTTCCGCTATAAACATTAAATCTACAAAGTTCATTACTGATATCTGGGAACGCAGTGGCGTCGACACAAACTTTTTAGGGGCTGCAGACGATTTCAATTTGTCTTTTTAGTTTTTAAAATATCAAAATTGTGACAAAATGTCTGAAAAAAGGCCAAAAGATATTAAAGTTTACTGTGATATAAAACAGTGAAAAATAGAAAATCCTCACATTTGAAAGGCTGGAGAATATTTGGAAGTTTAATAGTCTTAAATCATGAATCAATTATCAGAACTTGCTGGCGATTAATCGACTAATCGGAGACTCAAGTACTTGGGACTCATTTTTAGCAACGTTGGCTTGTTGAGATTTAAATCCTGAAGCTGTTTTAATATGAATGCATACAGTGCTGTAAATTAATGTGACGGTCTTCTGCTCGTGTTCATGATGAACATGAAAACAGCCCGGAGCATAGAGCCAAAATGGCTGCCAGTGTAAAGACCCGACTGAGTTAAAACAGCTAGATTTCTGACTGGAGGCTTGTGAGGTAAGAGCGTGACATTTTACTGACCCGCTGGTGTGGTTGTAAACGGATAACAGGAAATTATTCAGGGGCAGACGAAGAAGAACAAGATCTGCTGAGAATATAAACACATTCCTGAGGCTCAAACTTCCCTTTGGTTGGATTAAAAGAATCTGATGGTTTTTGACCCTGTAAGGGAAGTTTCTTCTGCGCGGCGTTATTCTCAGATCTGTATTTGGACTGCAGGTTGGAGGGTGCAGCGAGGTGACGACAGGCGTCTGACAGCTGCAGAGCTCTGAAAGCTCATCTGTTACCAACACTGATCTACAGACACATTAACACACTGTAGGTGCTGCTGATTAACACGGCTGATCCAGGTCTACATCTATACAGTACGCAACTTCGGGGTCTGAAAAGTGAAGCCAACGCTGAAGTGCCTTAACCTTGCATTCTTTCTGATTGCCAGCAGGGGGCGACTCCTCTGGTTGCAAAAAGAAGTGTGATTGTATAGAAGTCTATGAGAAGATGAGCCTACTTCTCACTTGATTTATTACCTCAGGAAACATTGTAAACATGAGTTTATGGTCTCAATCGCTAGTTTCAAGTCTTCTTCAATACATCAAAAGGGCAGTCCACAAACCAATGGGTGACGTCTAGGGATGTGACGGTGAGGACATTTTCCCCAGCGGTTAATAGACTTGTTGCAACACCAGTGTTACAGGTTACACCGGACATTTTATAAGAAAAGATGCCAGTCAATATGTGTAGCGCGCTTACTTTGATGTTAACCGTCGGGTGGCGGTGTCTCTGGCCTCTCCGGTCCAGCTTTTGCTGCGGGGCCGCAGGGATCTACCTGGCCCTCGCACATCGGCTGTGACCGCTCCGTCCTTCTCGCGCCGATGGCCTCATTAACATTATAGCATTGGGTTTAAATCGGAAAATTGCGTCGACAACAAATCGTCTGCCATCTCTCTCTCGTCCCGTGTGTGTGAAATATGACACCTGCTACTCTGAGCTGACTCCTTACGGAGCAGATGCATTCACTTTGAGATTATAGCATCCGTCGTCAGACTAACATGCCGATGATACGCCAAAATTAACTAAATGGGTTTTATTTCTGTAAAAAAAAAAATCTAAACGACGGTGGGGACTAAGGGTATGTGATGTGATTGGTGTGTGCCCGACCACCGTGTAACACCGGTAACACGTAGTACCGCGGCAAGCCTAGTGACGTCATGGTGACTACGTCCACTTCTTATATACAGTTTATGCATCTATATCATGTACAGATGGGCAAAACATTAAAATTATAACCTAACAAAGAGTCTTAAGTGAAGCTTGGGACAAAACTGAAAGCTACAAAGACCGAACAACCAAAGAAAGGTTGTATCCACCAACCAGTGCCTCAAACTTAAAAAGGTACCGTTTGTAACTTCTTACACTCTTATAAATCATGCAGGTCGGTGCTTCCTATGCGCACTTACGTGTGGCTACGCTGTTCTTACATAGAGTCCCTTTAAGTACAGCACTTAACTTAGTAAATGTACTTTTAGTTACCACTTCTGACAACTGACTGACACTCTGGAGGTAGACCACCCGATAACCATTGCATGTTCTTGTACCAAAACAAACATGGACGACAACCAGCAGCTCGCTTAAATGTGCTTGCAGCTTTCTCGAGAACTGCTCATCCAAACAACTTCCCACTGGACAGTGTGCTTCGTTTGGGTCCTGAGCAATACACCTGCCATGTGTGAAGTCGATCGGACAAACGGTTGTGGAGAAACTAGAAGGACAGACCGACAGACACTTCTTCCATTATAGTTGGATGTAATAGACAAATTTTGGAGCAAATTCATGTTGTGAATAAAGACATTTGGCCATGAATTTCAAACCGTCATCCGATTCTGAAGCCTTTGAGGAACAGGATACTATTTTCTATATTTGAAGACAATTTGTCTGATAAGTCCACAACAGCGCTCCATTTTACTGGACTGCAAATATCACAGTCTGAAATACGGTTTAGGTGTCATCCTCCTGCCTGTATTTTCCCCTTTAGACTACTTTAAATACTCTGTATCTACCTAAATAGTAATGGTCATTTGTGGGCCTAGATAGTGTGAACCAGAGTCTCTCTCACCTTGATGGAGTCGACCAGGTCCTCGACCAGGAATACACGCCTCAATTCACCGATGCTCTTGTTGAGTTTTGCTAGAGCCATGTCGCTGTACTTGTGGACCATGTCTGCAGACAGCGCCACCTCCTGGTCCAGGTACTGCCTGAGAGGGAAAGACAGCGGAGCAGTGGGTTAAATACAGAGCTCATTGATCCCCCTCTGTTCAAGCTTTATGGATCCATAGAAAAATAATAATAAAAAAATTTATTGGCCGACATACATGTTATTATCATTTAGCTATTGTTTCAGAATAATGGACAGCGCTGTTTGTTGTGTGTGTATAGTTGTGTTGTAGTTAGTTCACTGTGCTATTTCCTCCTGCTCTTTTTAATGCAGCTTTCCTGCATACACTGTAGAATCTGTAGAAATGAGTTTGTAATGTGACTCTCTGAGCTCACTCCCCACCACCCCGCTCAGATTATGTTAATCTGAGTTAATTGAACTCTAATATGCATCGAGGTCAGTTTGCAGACCAGCAGGTGACAAAAAAAACACAGTAAGTAGGTTTTGAAAAAGAGCCAGGAGGGAGGATAAACGAATCAACAAATAAGACGTTGAACCAGCAGGCTGAGTATTAAAAGAGTCCACTGTGTATATTCACAGTGATCCTGTAAAGTAGTGAGTTACTGTACAGACATGTTTGTGTGTGTTTCTATGTGATGTAGTTGTTTGTGGGGGTAAAAAAAAAGAAAAAAATCAAGCTGAAGTTGTTTTTGAAACCATCACAATACAAAATTAAAAAAGGAATTAATATGTTATCTGGGCCAGACACTAGGCTTGGGCGGTATCTGTTTATGTATACCTTCCTGATATTTCACCGGGGTATACGGTTCAGGGGGGAAGGAGGGGGGGGGCGTTGTAGGCCAACCAGGAAGTTAGCATTACCCTGGTTCCCTTCACTAACAGCCAATGGGATTATTCCATTGGCTTTTGGATTATTGCAGAAAAAAAAGCTCTGTGTCAAACACACATTTATGATACTGCAAAATAATCTCCATAAATGAACACTACTTGTATGATTTTTGAAGCATGAATGCACCAGAAGTAAAAAGCTAACGTTAGGCTATAAACCAACTACGCCATGGTTACACGAGAAATATAGTAGTCTCATTTAGACGCTTGTTAGCAACCACTTTTTTTAAGACACAAAGGCTTTAAAATTCATGAGTGGGGTATTTATTGATGTATGTTATGTTATAGAACAAAATGTTATGATATCTTCAGCTTGTGTTAACCACAGACCTTATTTCAGGCATCTAACTAAAAACCTGTTGACTTCCAGACGAGGGAACCAGAAGTGCTAAGGTGCTAACTCATTTCTGGGTTTTAGGACTCATTCCTGTAGCACTCTATAACTGATAACGTCACACTCGCTTGCTTGCTCCCTCCCTCCCACACTCGCTGGTGGTGGCAGACTGGCAGTTGAATCAAATCATGTGGTAAACTGCTTTTTTGTAGTTTGAAGAAGACTAAACCCATAACACTCAGTCGCCATGTTTCTGTGCTCAGCTGCCTGTTACACCATAGAGACCGACCTCTGGTGGCGTGTGCTGCGCATTACAATACATCACATTAATACAGCATCATAGAAAGTGCAGCGTCTGTATTCATGACTGTATGGAAAACCATACCGATGGAATTTCTAAATACCCTGGTATACCGCCCAAGCACGGAAGGACACGCATCATAACAGCAAAGACAGTCCAGACTGAACATCAGGATTAATCAGGTCATTGATTCCTGTGATTAGCTCAGTTTAATTCATTCTGTTATACTTATTCAATTAGTTATGCAAAGTGTTTCAATATCTTGTTTTATTATTATTATTACCATTATTATGACTTTAGAGTCACCTATAAAAATATTACTAGTCCTTAAATCAGACAAATGCATTTTTTTGAAATTAAGAGAAAGTTGATGATGCCCATGTTGGGATGTCTTGATACCAGAAATTTAATAGTCGATACCAACACCAGTGAAAATCCACAATTGTTATGATAAAAAACAAAACAAAAACCCCCTTTGGGCTAGTGTTGGGAGGTTAAACAGGTCCCAATTCCCTCTTTAATATCTATATCATATTCTTGTGAAAACATCTCCAAACAGCTGGATTTATTCAAGGTTCTCGCCAAAAACACAATTTTTACAAAATGACATTGGAACACATCATGATAACGTTAGAATTTACCTTTGCCTAAACTGCATTATGGGATAGTTGGAGTGACTAATCACGGTTTAAACCTCTTCAATCTAACCACTGAGTAGACTGCAGAGGGCCCAAAGAAAAACGTACTAATTTAATATTTAGAGTCAAATAGTGGTTCAATAATGATTGAGGGTCGGTGACGCTTTTCTGGACTGGAGAACAAATTCAACATCCAAGTTCCAACAGTGTTCTCCCCTGTCATGCAACACTGTGAGGCCATCAACTAAATGGATGTTTGAATCATTTCATTCTTCTTCTTTTGGGGCCAAAACTATTTCACATGTTAATAAT
This sequence comes from Sebastes fasciatus, assembly GCF_043250625.1. NCBI lineage: Eukaryota > Metazoa > Chordata > Actinopteri > Perciformes > Sebastidae > Sebastes > Sebastes fasciatus. The sequence continues at coordinate 2,967,452 of NC_133803.1, read as the reverse complement.
ACATTTGGTGTCTGAATAACACTGTTTTTATCTCTGTTCAAATAGTTATTATTGAAGGAAAAAAGAACATAAATATAACAGCTGGTAAACTTTTCAACGGTAGTGTGAGGGGCCGTGTCCACCAATGCGTTTTTTCCTGAGGCCAATGTATTTTTGTAATGCTTTGCATTTGGAGCGCAATGTATTTACGCTATGGTAAAAACGAGGCGCTGAACGTCTATTCTGGGTCGAGCGCTACACGTTTGGAGTCTTTTTCAGGTCTCCGAGAGCTGAAAAATCTTAAACTTTGGGTAAAACGCTATGCTCATTACTGTCACTTTTTACCCAGCCGTCCAATCACAAAGGGGGAGGGGCGGGACAAGTAGCCTACCACAAACACATGATCAAATGTGTTGATTAGTATGTTATGGTCTTACTGTGTGCGAACGATCCTACTCGTTGAGATGTTTCCTCACCCACAAAATCTCATGAACCCACACAGATCGGCAGGTCTGTCCTCTCCCTACGTGCCTCAGCCTTCCCTTCATCCAGAGCAAGGGCCAGAGCAAGCATTTCACCACGTGTTGACTTCAGCGGACATTCCGTATCATAGCAACCAGATGCAACCAACTCCCAGCTCTCCAGCTTTGCATTGCCTGGCGTTTTCAGCTGAGAAAAAACGCTTTGGTAGACACAGCTAAATCATATGGTGTATTTTCTGACCTTCATGACCCTAAAAACTTTAGATTCTCTCTCTTGCTGGTACTCACTTGAATGGGTGCCCCTCATCTGACTTCTGGATGGCCTGCAGAATGCCTTTGTATATCCTAAAGCAGATGGTGACTGAGAGGAGAGCCAGGCCGATGTAGGAGCAGACGCTCACGATGCTGCACAGTGTCAGGGAGAGGAGGAGCAGCAGGGCGGCGCCGAACACCACGCCCGTGGTCTTCACATCCCGCCAGTAGAGGAGATCCACCACTGCAGGAGGAAGGGGAGGAAGAAGAGTGGTGGTTAGTGTCAAACATCCAGAGAGAAGTGACAGTTTCTGTCCTCAAATGAAGCCTGGAGCTTGTGCAGCATTTAAGCTACATTTAATATTGAACTGCAACAAAAAGAGTCAAAGCGCCACATTTTTAATTTAAAGCATTATTACATTATCATTTTAATTATATTCATAGCCAAAATACCTAATTTACTTCTATTGTATTGCGATTATGGGTCTAAAAACACTTATATATTTCGAATAAACATGCTTTGTGTTTCAGAATTTTGAAGAATTAACAGACTATTGATTGTTAACATACCCAATAATTAATTCAGGAGATTCCTTGAAATCTGCATGACCAGAGCGTTTTTCAACGTAAATCAGTGAATTTTACACCTCTGTCTAATATGCATGATTAGATCAGAAATCATGAGATTGTCATGTGACGTGACTCGGATTGGGAGTAGGGTTTTAAGTATGTATGTCAGGTATGAGATTTTCCCGGTACAATAACCGTTTTGGAAAATATATATATATATGGTATCACATTATCATCAGTTAAAATTACCCATAAAGGTATAATATGCAACAGCTGCTGGTTGCGGTTTGTAAACACACGGCATTCGAAGTTGGCTCCACCTTGGCTCAACGAGCGAGCGATGGCGAGAGAGAGAGAGCAGCGCTGGTCGAGCGAGCTGATTCAAGTGAATCAAGAGAGGGAGCAGCGTTAGTGATAAAACAGTGAATCTGGAAGCCCAGAAACACGCAGCAAAATAAGAAGAAAAGAAAAAAATAGAGGCAGAGGGCTGCAGGGTCTCTGTAGATCCAGACACCACCACACACTTCTAGTGGTCAGTGATGATTGAGAGGGATTATTTTTTTATCCGTATATACATTGTTTTTTAGAAAATTCCTGCATATTGTACCTTTAAAGGAATGATAACAGAATTATTATAAACAGAATTCTAAACCTGATAAAAAAAAGCATATAACATTTCATATAACTAAAGCATGTTAGTTTGCATGTTAGCAGCACTATAGCATGTTAACTCAACTACTAAATGAAAAATAACATCAGCTGTAAGCTTAAAATAATCTACTTCGATTATTAACATGTACTGTAGGTGCTCCTTTTTTGAGCGAGTAATGGTCTGAATGCAAAATATATATAATATAATATATATATATATTATATTATATTATATATATATATATATATATATATATATATATATATATATATATATATATAATAATCTAATTTCATGATTTTCATAGGTGTCATCACAGGTAATATTGCCTCCTCACCCAGTCAAAATTTGACTTTTAAAATCAATCAGCATTAAATGTCCTCTGGGTTTCTGCCTCAACTCAACTGACAGTTAAACTAGATTAAAATCTTCTGCTTCAGATGAATGTCACATGGTTGATGCATGTGATGAAGCATCTTTAAAGTTTGTCTCCTCTGTCAGTGAAGCCTGTGCTGCAGCTGTGCTGGGGGTCAGAGGTCACACACCGTCATCCCTCACTGCAGCTTCTGACTCACAACTTCCTCATCTCTGTGCCTTCTGGACTTTCTTTCCACTTTTCACCCCGATGCCACAATGACAACTTCCAAGTGATGAACTTGCATGAGCATTATTTTATTACGCCGTCCAAAACTCACAGAATGTCCACGCCAGCTCACTGTTAGTGTTATGAAAAGTTTGATTCAGATTCCTGTGGATAAACACAGAAACTCCCCAACCCTGCTTCCTGTCCTTTTGCCAGGTTTTTGATGAAGAGGGCATTGGCTTCTAATAAAAGAGGGCTGAGAATAACAACAACGAGTGTATCTTGGAGAAGAATAAACTTCAGAAATGGGATCACAAGATTTGAAAGAATTACAAGTTCTGAAACTTGTTCCTGCAGTACAACATACTTCCAGTTTGGCAGCACTTTACACCTGTGATTAAAAAGCAGTGTGTCACACAGAGCAGCATGAAGATCATTTAAAGTGTCACACAGAGCAGCATGAAGATCCTTTAAAATGTCCAACAGTCAATTAAAAGGCCCTGCTGTGAGGCTGCATATTAAACACGAGATCACAGGTACTGTACATAATATACTGTTGGCAATTTGTCCAAAATAAGTTGTTGGGGAACATCCTTAAAAATTTGAAACCACCAACTTAATCAGAAACTTAAATTGTAATTCATTCACATGATGCTGCTCAGAGTGATCGGCTTGACTGTCAAATGCAAGGGGTCTCTCCCTAGCACAGTCCTGCTAATAACGGCGCTAATTGCTAACGTTAAAAGGTTACATTGAACGCATTATGTTGCCTTCAAGCTCTTCAGTAAAAATTAAAAAATTTAAACTATTGGGAGAAGGTAAATTATAACATTATCATGTGTTCAAATATCTTGTAAAATGTAGTTTTTGGCAGGAAACTTGAACAAATACAGTTGTTTGAAGGAGATGTTTCACAGCAATATAAAATAGATAGGGAATTATGACCCAACACTAACGTTAGCTTTAAGCAGCTTATAATTCATAATTAAAACTACTAATGCCAAGAATTATTTTTTTTAAGCAAAGCAAATATTTAAAAAAACATACATTTATTTCCTAATCATTTGCATTGTGTGTTTTTAAGCAAATGACCACTATAGATGATAGCTAATAAAGTAAAATGATAACATTTAAAAATTTTGATGGTTCACACTGCATAGGGACGGTTGAAATTATTTTTCGGGACGGTGGTGAAAGAAGTTAGTGTGGAGCCTAGCTGTCAATTATAGTTCTTGGAAAGAAAATCGGAGTCGGCAGGTCGGACATTAAAAAATAATAATAATTGAAATTGGCCGAGAAAATTGCAATCGGTGCATCTCTATCAGCAACTATTTTGATAATTGTTTGTCATTTTTCAAGTAAAATTGCAAATAATATCGTAAACAAGACATTTGGGCTCTCACTGTTTTCTGATGTTTTAAAGACTAAGAGATTCAATATAAAATCAAAATTATGAAAATAATCTGCCGTATTTCCATCCCATCTGTGCTAAAAAACCTTCGAAATCCTGTGGAAGAGTGGTCGAATTTATGGAATATTATAATATATATAATATTTATATAATATATATTATTGGCCGATATTGGTTTAATAATACATTTTGTTTATAAAGCGCTTTTCTGGAAACTCAAAGACACTATCATAAAACAAGGACATCATAAAAAATATAAAACAATATTAATCACACATTAAAAGCAGTTCTTAAAAGGTGAGTTTTGATTTGTGATCTTAATGTGGACAGGTTGGTGCAGTCCCTGATGTGTTTTGGGAGTCAGTTCCAGAGGGAGGGGGTGGTTTTGGTATTGGTCGAGCTGCATTTTCAGGAATTTCTCAACTTCAATTATGGAATTATTAACAAAAAAGAGCCAAAAATAAAATCATCAGCAGCAGTTTTTAAATATGGGGTCTTTCTGACCCATGGGTGCTGCAGGGAGCTCCTTCGCTCTCTGAGGACCCAGATAGACGGGAGATGGTGGGTGGGGGTAGGACTCTCCTGGGAGACAGCTGCGCTCATGACCTGGGTCCTGCATAGAGCACGCTTATATTTCAACAGGGAATTCCAGGCAGGTCAATGGACAATATTAGCAGTGAAGGAGTCCTGGGTTTCCTGCAGTCTCTGACGTTGCTCACAGCCGTCACATGCTGTACTTTGTGACTCTGAACGACGAGAGCACGTCACACTGGACGCTGGAATCTGACAGTTTAAAGTTTCTGCATCGCTTATCGGAAATTATAGCTAAAGGGCCTTCATAATTAAGGGTTCACTTTTAATTCAAGTTCACATCCCAAACCATAAATAAGTCTCAAGGTCTTACATACATCCAGAGATAAATAGTTTGCTGATAAGCAAAGCAGCATTAAAATGCAAACTGCGGAGCAGGGTGAGCTGATGTACAGAGAGACAATGGCAGGTGCTGTGAGTGAGGGCGGCCATGTTGCTCAGCACCACAGACCAAGCGACTGACCAGCCACAGTAGGTTTGACAGCTGTCCAAAATATTCAACAGCCAATAAAGCTTAAGAGGCTGAAAACCTCAAATCAGATTTCCTGCAACAAATTGTTGCCAAGTGGACAAATCCAAATGACAGCTTAATACTGCAGGACACCAGCACCTTTTCAACATTAATGAATATAAAACATGTTCATTCTGTAGACATGGGATGCTACCAAAGACATGGGATGCTACTAAAGAAAGTTTAAGCGCTGAACTGACAAGTGGATCTTCATCGAAATAGATAATGCATGAATCGTTTAAGTCATTTTTCTCACAGAAAAATGCTGAATATTTTTTGTTCGCGGCTTCCGAAATGTTGAGATTTGCTGCTTTTCTATCTTTTATATGAGTGCATCTTCAGTATTGATGTCCTTTGGACTGCTGGTCGAATAAAGTGAGCATCTGAAGACGTCATCTTGGGCTTCACAAAATTTAGATGGGTATTTTTATTTATTTTTTACTATTTTCTAACATTTTGAAGACCAAACACGTATTTGACCAATCAAAAACAAACAGATAATAAAGCAGCAGAACAAAAAACACCGACAGTATGATAATAATGCACTTTGCTTTCCTAGTCTGATAGTCTGTATATATGTAGCCTATAGATAAGATATTAATAAAATACAGTTGTACCGACAGGATACAGTAAAGCACAGAGGCCGTTTCCATGCTGACAAGCGCTCGTGTCTGCCTGTCTATTCTCCTGAGGAGCTCAGAGACCTGCAGATCCCAGAGGGATGTCAGTTGAGAAGGCGGTTCTTAATGTGGCCCATGGGACACATTCACTACAAACTAATAAAAGAATGAGGTCGTATGAGGCCCATACCACCTCTGATGTGGTCTGAAAGATCCGATCTCAATGTGTCCTCAATGCGCCTCGAGTGTGTTCACACCTGTACTTAGTGATCGGATCACAAGTGGACAACTCTGAGGACACATGTTAATACCAGGTCTGAACAGAGCCTCTGTTGCTTGGTAACCTTTCTGCATTTTTTACCAGTGTTATCGTAAAGTGGCAATCTTGAAGATTTTCATAAAAATAGATGTCTTTTAGGTCACTATCCATCACTGAAGGAAGTAACACAATGGTGATTGAGCCTATGGCCCACTGATTTAACTACTGCAATATATTGTTTGCAGTATTATGAAATGGGCGTCTGTGGTGACATTCCCAGAAAGTTAGTTTTCTCCATTGTTTAAAAAAAAAAAAAAAAAAAAGTACCATGCACAATTCTGGAAACTTTAAGCTCATGTGCAAAGAAATATATTTTTTCTGTTCCATTTCTATGCTCATGTATCAACACAAAGACTCCAGACTGCTAAATCTAAGCACAATTCCATTGTTTTCATTCCAATCGAAATGCTAAATCAAGCAGGACTGAAATCTTAAGAATTGCCACTTTAAAAACTGATTTTTTTTTTTTTAAATGGCTTTCAATGCTGCTGCTGTTTTAGAATGACACCAAATACAGAAGTGGTGCTTTCCACTGATTCCACAGCAGATCAGATCAGAGGGGTTTCCAGTAAAGACGAGCGCCTCTTGGCTGCTGTAAAACACGGTGTCAGCCGGCTCACTGACCATTATTCAGACCCATGTTCGGGAAGCTTCTTGCTTATTGAGCGCAGCAGGGTGAACATGTGGGCGTTGACAGCTAGCCTGTTAGATGGCAGCTAGCTCTCCTCTCATTACCTAACCGCTCAGTGTGATCACTAGCTGGCAGCTCTGTTAGCCACAGCAGCAGATGTGGCCGGTAGTTTGACAGAGTAGTTGTCTGGATGTAAAGACACGGACAGCGAACATGAGGAGGAGGAGGGTCCGCGGTCCTAATGTGGCTGTCTGGCTACATATGGTAGCAGGCATGCTAGCACCGCGGAGCCGGGCTAAAAATAGAGCCCACATCACAGCTAGCTGAAGCTCGGCTGCTGGTCTCGCTATGTTTAAATCAGCAGCTCTCTCTCTCTCTTCAACATGCTCCCGAAGTGTTTTATTATTATTACTATCCTCCCCGGGAGGCCGTCTGCAGCCCCCACCGGCAGCCCGGTCCTCCCCGCGGGGTCTACACGTCAACCCGTCCGGCATGACCTCCGCGGGCCGGTCGGCCTCTCCCCCTGCCCGGGCTGGATCCAGGCACAGTCCCGGTGCTTATGCAAATCCTAAACCCGCCAAATAACCGGACGCAAATGCGGCGAGTAAAAGAGAAGGGAGAGGGTCGGTAAACAAAAGATTAGAAGCAGACTAACCCTGTTTGGCGTCCATCTTGAACCTCCGTTAAGCATGCAGCAACACGGCGGCTCCGCCTGGTTGAGAGGTGAGACCGACCGAGGCGGAGAGACGGAGAGGAAGAGAGGAGGAGGAGGGAGACAGACATGCGCAGCTCGGTCTCTCTCACCACGGATGGACGACTGATTACTACAAATGTGGACTCGATTCGTTTTTTATGGTTTATTTTTTTTTTTAAATATAACCTTTAGTTCCCTGACTGAATACTGAAAATTAAACAGAGGAAATGCTGAGATCTTCATTTGAATAAAATGAGGCTAAAAAGAAATGTGAATAAAAACTAACTACACTAAATACTGGAACAACTTAACGCCAAATTAAATTAAATGTAACTGAAATCATAACTTTCCTGAAAATAATTCGGTACTATGGTATAGTAATTTCCCACTCTATATTATACTTATTATATACTATTCTGGTGTACACTTATATTTGGTGGTATCATATTACTCTACATATACTATACTCTGCTGCTGCTAATAATAATATTGCATTAATCAAGTACAACTCTGGTCGTGAATTGTGAGTACAGTTAGTACTGCAATTTTGAGTCCAATTGCTCTTTTGCAGTTTCTATTTTATTCTTACTTATACATCTAATTATTTATTTAATTTGTTTTACCTTTCTATATGTATCTGTACTTATTTATGTCTTTGTGCTGCTGCAACACCCGGATTTCCCCTCTGGGAAATATCTTAATTTCGCTTTTCACTTTTGTCTACAGGAAAGCACACAATTAAAATAAATGGAGACTTAAGTTTCCAACAAAATAAAATACATGTTTACTTGGGTTTAAACTGAGTTCTTTAAAGCAAAATCAGCTGCGTATAAACTCAACAACTTACTCAAAGACACTTAATCGAATAACTGCCAAGTTTTGTGGTTATAATTTGATTTTACAAAAATAAACAAAAGAAAAACATCTTTCCTGTGTCTACTCAGGAAATCCAGCAATATTTTAAAACTTTTAAAAAAGTGTCAATGATTCAAATTTGATGTTATTGTAGTGACTTTTAAAGGAAAATCTAAATTAAATGGCTTGTTTGCCACTGATCTACACACTACACAGTGTCACGGCTTGTGAAATAGTCACACAATTTAATCTATTAGATTCGTGTACATAGACACAAATTTCCTTTTTTTTTCGTGACGCTCAGCACGACTTTCAACATTTTTTGTGTGTTTTCCTACGAATGTCCTTGTTCCTTGAACGCAACATGTGAAGCATGTGTCAATTTCAACTCCAGTCTTTTCAAAATAAAACTAATTAGTTAGGTTTACGAAAAGATCAACTTGGTTAGGCTGAGGCAACCAAACTACCCTGTTAGCTTCAGGAAAACGATCGCCGTTTGGGTTAAAATAACACCGGAAGTGGTGTAACATAAGTATGCAAGTTATGTGACAAATAAATCAACTCTGACTTGTGGTTCCACACGGGACACAAACAGCGGTCTCCTGGGAGAAAGCACTGTGTTTTCTGACCCACCCAACCACCCTGACTTCATCCCTACGTGGTGTTCGCCAATCTTTTTACTTCCCGGTTCACAATTACCTGGATTACAAATTGATTTCATGCTGACCATCACGAAAAAAATGTGAAATTCATGTCTATGTACGCGAATCAATACATTCAATTTCCTGACTATTTGACAAACTGCTGTGCGACTGGTGCTGCTACACACCAGTACTACACTTGGGAACCAATTCATGACAGATTCATGACTGACTGCACTAAACTTCCTTTATGCATTTCCTTCAATATAATCCACAGTAACTGTTTTGACACTGACAAACAATTAATCAGTAAATATGAATGAATTCAGGGTGGTGGAAAAAACAGCATACACAGTGACACTGCAGGATGTTCAAAGTTCAACCAAGGCAGAGGGAAGTGTATATATGTGAAAGGCCGTCTGTTATCATGAAGAAACAGGTTTCTAATAAGGATTATGACAGCAGCAGCGGGAGGAGGAGGAGGAGGAGGGTGGAGGTGTGTTGCATAACCCGGCTGTAAAAGGACAACCGGCTCCAGAAATGCCAAGCAGCAAAGATAAAAGTTAGGAATTCAAATCCAACCCACTGGAAGGGAAGAAAGAGAGACTGTGCATCAGTTCAAATCCATGTAAGGAACTGCAAGCTGTCCAAGAACACCAGGTGCATGCTGGGAAAGCCACTGCGTCCAAAACAAAGTGAACAAGGATTTAAAAATCAGGCCTAATTATAGTTTTTGTTCTTCATACATTAATGATCAATGTGTGACCAGAATATGCCTGTTCTGACAGAGTTTTTGCCCAGTAGTCAGTTTTTGTCTTTAATAATCACTTAAAGCTTCACTAGGCAGTATATTTTTGGCATCATTGGGCAAAAATCCTATAATAACCTTTCAGCATATTGTAATTCAAATGTTCTGAGAGAAAACTAGACTTCTGCTCCTTGATATTTCCTCAACAGATCTCAACATGGCTGCCAAGTCACAAACTTTCTCATTTTACAGCTAAACAGTACACTACAAGCTGTTTCTGAAAACATTTGAGGAGAGAAATAGGCATTACAGTAACACAATATTGATTCATATTAGATCAGCGCTGCCTAGTTTGACCGTTTGATCAGAGTTTGCGAGTGATTGACAGCTGCTGAGAGGCGGCAGCTGAATGGCAGACTCCAACTCGTCATTTTCCTCCGCTCTGAAATCTTGCAGATGCCGTTGGGAGGACCGGAGGACACCGAGGCACATGATTTTTTTCAGAATACCTGTCTCATGCACTACTGTCAGGATATAGTGACCGTTTTATAAAAATAACTATTTGCTCCATTTCTACTCACTGCAGCTTTAAACATAAAGGTGGAGTGAAGGCTAAAACCTTTGGAGTCAATACTAAACATATATTGTAGATCATTAAAGCTGAAGTAGGCGAGATTGGCGCAAATATGATTAAAAAAAGTTATTTTTATGAAATGGTTGCTATATCGTGACAGTAGTACATGAGACAGGAAAAATTAGAAAGTTTGGGAGGTGGCAGCCATTGTGAAATCTGGTGAAGGAACGCCAAGTTCCGGTCACATGACAGGAGAACAGCCAATAGGAACGCACTCTCTCAATGAAATGACCTGTGATTGGTCAAAGTCTCCCGTCACTGGCTAGATTTTGTAAAGCCTGAAAACAGAGCCATGAGGAGGAGCAGAAGTTTAGTCATCTCTCAGAACACTTCAATTACAATATGCTGAAAGCTTATTATGGGATGTTTGCCCAATGATGCCAAAAAGATACTGCCTACTGCCACTTTAATGTTATATTGCCTGCAATTGTGCTCGGTCCCAAGTCCACAGAGCATAAGCCTCGTTTGAACGGTGTAACTGCTGCAGGGCCTGACGCAGACACACAGATGTTCAATACATTCAAATACATGCAAAACTGGAACAACGGTCTCAATTATTCAAACAAACTGTTAAGAAGTTGTTCCCCATGAATGATGCAGACAAAAAGAAATGTTGAAGCATCCCCCCATCAGACTAAAATTTAGTCAACTCAAGAAAAACAAGCAGATACAGATATACCGGTATCTGCAATACTGATCGATATATCGGCGTAGCTCTACAAGGCATCACATCCATTAGGGCTGTCCCCAATCCCTTTTTTTGGGCTTCGACGCTTCGGTGAGAAATATTCAAAGGTATTCGAAGCTTAGTGGCCTGGTCCTTATTCAGTGCCCGGTGCTGCACTACTGTACACACAGGCACACATACACCCAACAAACAGCGATATCCGTCTGAGAATAATTAAAAATAATTCATCTTAAATTTGAATAATGCGGGATTATTCCTTATTTCATGGGCTATTTGGGATTTATACATTATTATATACTTATATTAAAAAAATAAAATAAAAAAATAACTCAAATACTAATTTGGAGGTCGGTTACCATGGTAACAGTCAAAACTTCAAAGCATTCAGATCAGCCCTACATTCCATAATGCTATATTGCAGATTAAAGATGGAGGATCACACTGATGGATTTGATCCAGATTTATTACTAAAGGTATTCATTTTACTAAAATATAATTAGTAAGATGAGGAAAAGCAAATTCACACATTTTAGAAGCTGGAAACATGAAATATTTAACATCTTTACTTTACAATCGTAGTAGTTTTAAGGCCAAGCATTTAGTTTTTCCTAAACCTAACTAAGTGGTTTTGTTGCCTAATCGTAAACAAGTGTATCGTTTAATTCATAACATTAAGCATGTGTTTACTGCGACCCAAAAGTGCACCGAGGGGTCTGACAAAGTGTCAGTATGTGACGAGTTGAGATAAGAACATGTTGGTCATTGATGATGTTGAAAATCATATCTGATTTGTACTTAACGGGCTAAAAAATGGTCCTTTAAATATCTGCTACACAAAGAAAGTGACTGAAAACTAAAGGATTGGAGTGTTTTGAAAGTTGCAGGACTACAAACAGCTACAACTAGTTTGTGAAATTTTGTTCATGGTACCGATTGTTGTGCAACCTAAAGAAACATGATTATACTGAATAGAGTCCATTTGGTCTTTTTCTTCCCTGATGAACACATCACAATGACTTCAGGAGGAAGGTGAGTCATTCAGTCGGTGACAAAACGTGATGATGTTCCTCATTCTTACCTACTGCCTCGTTTAACTTGCAACATAAAGCTTGATATTGCAACTAGAGTGTGTCTTACACATACACACACTTCCTTACACACTCACACACCAGAAAGTGCTTATTCATTGTGCGACTCGGCCTCGTGGTGTCACACAAACTCTCCCGACAGAGACACAACAGCTTCTTTCAGTCGAGCAGCGAACACTTTGCGGTCCTCGCTTGTTACCGGCTCAATGAATGATGGCTCGATGAACTGAGCCGAGCTGACACTCTGTTATGAAGCGCAGCGCCAACACACACGCACACCCACACACATCCACACACACAGCACAAAGGCTTCAGTGTTGAGATGAGAAGCGATAGCAGCACTATGATGCAACGTCAGCAGGACACATGAAGATCAGCAGACAGCAGGACACGGCATGTGATAACACTATATACAGTATATTACATTCTGTATTAGGGCTGGGACCATTCACCTATCTCCTGATTTAATACCATCACGATACTTGGGTGCCGATTCGGTATGTATGGCGATTCGATATTACGATTTATTGCAATTTTTGTTAACTTTTTTAACACTAGACCATGGGAAGAAGTTGAATCATACAAATCTAGGGATTTTAACTTTGGAAAATATCTAAATTAATACAGTAAAAATGTTTGATTTCAGCATGTGTGTAGTCAGATGTCCTGAAGTCAAATATATCAGACATTTATAAAAAAAATTCCAAGACATTTCCCTCACAAATTAGTGGTATTTTCTTTTTAATTTACAAGGGACATTTAATGTTTTATACTTCTGGTGAATATAATCCAATCAATCTTATTTCAATAGATGTATTTTGTAAATACAGTTCACTTTAACACCTTATTTTAAAAACCGGACGTAGTCACACATGTATACTTCCGCTACCTTCACCAAGTCCATCGCTAGCTCTCCCGTCAGCTCCGTTCTCTTTATACATCTATGGTCAGCTCCATCGGGGCCGTTTGAATGCATTTAACATAAATGTCAGTATACGGGTGCTCTACAGTTGTGGCTTGAGACATGTTACCGCGGTACGATACCGTTTCCTGTCCGTGACGGAGTTAGCATGCAGCTTTAGCCGTGATGTCTAGCTCTGCTTTTCCTGTCAATGTGTGAAACCCAAAGTGTTTCCATCCTTTACTGGATGTGTAGTGTTTACCATGCTGGATTTAACATGTGGAGGCAGGAACAGTCCTTTATGCAAATGAGCCCATCCAGCGTGACGCGTCTCAGCTCACGAAACTTGGACCAAGCTGTCAAACTAGGCGATCTAATTCTAAAGACTCAGCTGTCCTCGCCGGACCTGGTGGACATGTGTCGCTGGATTTAACATTATAGACATGACCACTGATTATTTTTATAACAGTTTAGCCATAAATTCACAGACTGACCGTACACGGTCCAGCCATATGCTCAGTTTAGACCGAGGCTTGTTAATTCAAAACATCTGTGTCAGAAACACAATATGACCCGAGCTCTAAAACACTGAACATGTTAGTTTGTCCATCACACACACACAGTAAACATGGGGCCTGTGCAGAAAGCGGCCACTACAGACTGCTGAAAGCTCTAGAACTGACTCTCCTCCAGCTCATTAGCATATCCCCGGCACACGAGCCAATCATTAAACTGCCAGCTAATGTCACTCTGCTCACAAATCCCTCCCTCCTCCTCCTCTCTACTGACTACCTTTGGTCACAGCAGCTGACTGTCCAAAGGTCCTCTCTGTAGCTGCTGCAGTCGCCCCAATGACGAGACCTGCACTGTCCAGAAAAAACACAATCATGTTATCTGGGAGGACTCCGAGCCTCCCGGTATGTAGGAAATAAAACAGCAGTCACGATTCAGGTACAACTCACGCCGTCAACAAAAGGTCCCACAGACGAATGAAGCGAGATGAAAACCATTTAGCAGAGCTAGTTTGTAAAACATGCAAACTCAAGATGCCCCACAAAATCAAATGGAAATACCCAACATTCCAGAATTCATCCTAACATTTTATCTTTTGTCTCAATTTCCAACGCTGCAATGTTTGAATTGATGCACCCAGCAGCAGGACAGGCAGGGTGGAAGAGATCCAGCTAAATGTGCTGCAACATCGGACACCGTTTTACAAATCGATTCTGGTCTCCCGTTTAATCGTCAATGTCAAATATCTATTTCCTTCAGTCAGCATGAAAGAAGAGCCACAGCAAGAAAATAAAAGCTATTTGGGACGGCGTTTTTTCCCCCCAAAAGCACCTTGCAGCAGTGAACACCTCCCACACTCTTGAGGGTGGAGGTGTCACTGTCCTGCTCCAACCACAGCAGAGAAACTGTCCAAGAAGACAAAGACAGAAAGGTGGAGGTACATATACCCTGTTCTCTCCAGTGCTTTGCGGCAGGCTCGCACTCCTTTTTGTCCACAGAGTTGTTCTCCATGCCGTCCGATCACCAAACACACATTCCAGACGGAGCGGGACCGAGCAAGAGGCAGTAAATGTGTGTGTGTGTGTGTATTCGGCTGCAGGAGGAGGAGAAAGAAGAGGGAGGGAGGGAGAGCGGGCGGGAGGGAGGGGAGCACCCGAGCAAGGCTTCCTGTGGGGGAGACAACTGCAGCGAGCAAATGAAGTCCCTCCTGTCAGCTGACTGTCTGCTGCCAGCGCTCTGACGCAGCAACTATAAACGTCTCTGCCTCACCTCCTCCCTCTCTGCTCAGCCTTTTTGGCATGTTCTCCCTTCCTCCTCCTCACCACTGCCAAATCTGATCTTCCCTTTCCCCTCCTTTTTCTCCCTCCAACTTCCACCCCCCCCATTTTCTTCATGCTTTATCTCCCCCCTGCTTTCCCTTCGTCATCCCTCCTCCTGCTGCTGTTGACGAAGCAGAAAGACGAAGCAGATGAATGATTTCTGTCCATCTATGTGAAACTGATTCAGTTGTATTTACTGTACCAGGCAGCATCAACAGAGACCTGCACATTTGTCAAATTAAAACAAGTGGAGAAAAAAAAAAACATTGCGCAGAGGCATGAAAGTACTGCAAGTCACCAAACTACACTACTTTTTTTCAGAGGATTTTATATGATGACTGATAACCTGTAGGGCTGGTCATCAAACCTCAACAACCGAAAAACAAGTCAATAGCACAGAGTATCAACTGTGAAGTGCTGAAAGATGGCATTAAACATGTTGTCAGATTCCTAATGTTTTTGTGCTGCAATTCATAATTATTAGGTCTGTCAATCAAATAAAATATAATTAATTAATAATTTTTTTATCTGTTCAAAATGTATCTTAAAGGGAGATTAGTCAAGTATTTAATACTCTTATCATCATAGGAGTGGGCAAATACACTGCTTTATGCAAATGTATGTATATATATTTATTATTTGAAATCAATTAACACAAAACAATTATAGATATTGCCTAGAAACTCTCACAGGTACTGCATTTAGCATAAGAAAATATGCTCAAATCATAACATGGCTAACCGGCAACAACAGCTGTCAGTGTGCCCCCAAACTGCATGTGATTATCATAAAGTGGGCATGTCTGTAAAGGGGAGACTCGTGGGTACCCATAGAATCCATTTACATTCACATATCTGGAGGTCAGAGGTCAAAGGACCCCTTTGAAAATGGCATTACAGTTTTTCCTCGACAATTTAATGTAAGTTTGGCGCATTATTTAGCCTCCTTCATGACAAGCTAGTATGACATGGCTGGTACCGATGGATTCTTCAGGTTTTTTATAGTTTCATATTATAGCTGTATCTTTACTCTAGTTTTAAAACTGAGCTACAACCTAAAACATCGCAAGTTGTGTTAATGCGTTTAAGAAATTAGTGGCGTTAGAACTAATTTGCGATATGAGGTCAACTTTGACAGCCCTAAATTATTTTCCCGATAGATTTGTCAATAAAATGTTAGAAAATAGTGAAAAATGCTGGTTTTGACCGACCAAAAGTCCAAAACCCAACGACATTCAGTTTAGAATGATATAAAAACAGACAGGCAGAGTTAACTTTATGTCAGTCAACTAATCGGCTGATCGTTTGATCAGATAGTTCTGGATTTCAACTTTTAAGAATGAAAGTATTACACAATTTAAGTTCTTGTACAGCTACATTTAATAGTTGTTTACTTAATACTTTGGCTTCTTTTGTTAAATGAATAGTGTTTCTATTTTTTAAAAGTAAAATCTTAAAACCTAAAATAATTTTGTATCAGTACTGAAACTTGATATATTTCATAGGATAAAACCCAGACCGGAGTAAACTGCTGAAGTGACTCAATTTTTTCAGTCACCTTCACTGATGCCAACATGCAGTTTAGGGATAACAATTCAAAATATGGGCTGCCAAATAAACAATGCTGCCAAGATTTCCAGGCATTATGATGACACTGATCCTAATCTACCAGTCAGAACAAAGAAATCCATCTTAACCCTCCTGTTACCTTCAAATTTATTAACATCTTTTATCCTTGGGGTCAATTTGACCCCAGCAATTTAAACCTCCAGAAAATGATTATAATTCAAATTGTTACTAAAGTTTATGTGTCAGGTACTTTGTTTGTTTGTTGACTACCTAAATAGCCCTTTAAATAAAATCAATATCTTCACGGGAACCATATTTTGCCGCCCCCAAAGCGTGGGGAAATATCAAAGTTCTCGCGAGAATGATGTTTCCCCTCCTCCATGTCGTATGAACTATCAGTGGTTCTCGCACTACTACAGTTATGGTTATGTTAGGTTAGGGCCCCAAAGCTTTTTGAAGATTATAAAGTTGCATGTTATAGTGACCTCAATATCATCCAAAACAAATGTTGATATTTCTTATACGTTTTAGACAGCTAAAACAGCCTGGGGTCAAATTGACCCTAAAGAACACTGATGCGTACAGCATGTGTACAGGACATTGAAAACAGATCATCATTTTAATTTTATGTCTACCCAGTTATCCCCATTAAATTAGGAAAAGTCATTAAATATGAAGCAAAAAAAAAATGTCAATCATTTATTTAGAGACGTTAAATATTGAATGGGGTCAAATTGACCCCAAAGATAATAGGAGGGTTAAATACTAAAGAGAACTGACTGACTTACTATGGCTGAAATAATCGGAGTTATCTGGTGTAAAATGATCGGATTATTGGTCGGTATCAGGGAGTTAGACTTCATCATCCAAGCTGTAGTCACTTCGTCCAGTAGATGGCGCCCATCTCATCTTATAAACCCCTCTACCTCCCCTCTTCAAGCTAAACACAAAGGCCCTTACTCATAAAAACACAGACCTGCAGATGTGTGTGTGAAGTGCATTAAAATGCATTGTTTTTCTGTGAATGACAGCAAAGCTTCAGTCGTAGGAGAAAACTGGATCAAACAAACTCTTGGTCCCATTATCAAAAGATATATTGATTATATATTTGACTTAATTTACTACAGGTCCAGGACAGGTCTACATACAACCATAAGAAAATAATTTAAATTAAAAGCAAGACAAGTGAAAGAGATCAGAGCTCAGCACTACAGCATTACATTTTAATCAATGTACCGATTAGTTGATGAATCATTGTTAAATGTTTATTTTCAGGTTCAGGACAGAGTGTCCCACCAACCTGCCAGCTCTCTTATCATTTGGTTCCCTGCTAGAAACAAAGTTGAAGCCTACAGCTCACGAGAGGGCAAACTTTGGTGGCGAAAGAGACGGTTATATAAATAGAGAAGTACAAAGTTTGTGCTGCTTTGTCCTCAGAGAGACAAAGTGACCTTTCACCGTGAAAACTTTGCTCTGCACTGTTTCACTGCGGATGACACACCCCAGTCATTATTTACATCAGAAAACTGGAGACTAGTTACAGACACAGATTATTGAGGAATTTCATTAAGTTCTCCCTTCCAAAATAAATGTGAAGCATTCATCAAAGTACGCAAATCAAACTGAATGTTAATGAAATAATTTGCAACATATTAGGTAAATGTCTATTCTCCAAAAATCCTGTATCAGTGTAAAGGCCTTTAATCACCGGGGGCGTGACGAATAAACATCCTGAAAATGCGGGATTACTCGCCTGCGAATATTATATGTCTATGGCTTTTGTTGTGAAAGGTAAGAACGGAAGGAGTGGATCTGGTCTGCGCTGCCTTTGTCAAGGTTGAAAGGAGTAATAAAGTTTCCCGTCTCTGTAACATTCACGTTCTGTGTGAAAGTATTCATGACAAAAACAAAAGTTCGAAAAATATACATTGACATACAAATTAATCGCACAATCCTCGCTGTATAAAGGCATGAACCGTTTCACGTCAAATGGCTGATTTACTAACAAATGAGAGAGATATTACCTCGGGCATGTTTTTAGAACATTTTCTATGGTTGCTGCTCTAACCCACCAAGCCACCGCAGAGGGAGCAACATGCTTTAAATCAGCTTTCTGCAGGTTCAGGGTGTCTCCAGACTTAGATTTCTTGTGATTTGTTCAATATGTTGCTCTATTTATATGTTGAGGTCAATGGTAAGGTCTGAAGTAGTGCTAAAACAATAAACTCATAAACCTAAATTAATCATTAATCAAGTTAGAATGTTGGTGATTTTCAGTTATCAATTACTTTTGGGCAACTTCTAAATGTATTTTTGGATTATATAAAGTTAAATCTACCCTATGAAATATGATTATGTTAATAATAAAAACTAATTATTGGTTTTCATTCTGAGTTGTCTGGTAAAAGCTAACCAAATATTAGGTGCTGGTCATAGCAATGACCTTTTTTAAAAGATCGTTTTTGTGCTTATTTTCAGTTATTGTAATATAATCTGCACTTGCAATCCTTATTCATTAAGCCATATAGCAACTGTTAAAAACAACGTCATTAATCTGTCTGCAGCTGCTTAAAGGGGAACTGCGGCCATTTAAAAAAATTCATACATGTTATTCCTATGGTCTAAGACAGTCCACAAAATATTAGTAAACATTTAAAACTCTCTCCCAAATTCAAAAACTAGTGTTAAAACTCAAACGAAGCTCCATAGACAATGAACTGGGAGAGACAGAGAGAGCACCCAGGGGAACGTTCTGAGTATATGGGTACATGTGTTTCACAACGGAGAACCTGACAATAGAATAAAGCTCATTTGGGTATAAAAAAAAGAAATATTCTGTGGGTCTCCCATTCATCGTCTATGGAGCAGCTCCAGACTTAATACCCTATGGCATCACAAGTTTGAGACTTACTTCTCTTGTATCTGGCTCTGAAAGAGAGGAGCTCATATTAACAAATACTGATTGAAGTTTCCTAGGCCATGGAAATAACATATTGGAATTCTTAATGTAGGTGATGTTCCCCTTTAAGGCCACCACAGTGATGCAACCAGGCCCCTTTCACTGCCAACAATTAGGCTAGTCAATAGACAATTACTCCATCGACACAACTAACTATTTTGATGATCGCTTTATCATTTAAAGTACAAATATTTGCCTGTATGCCAAATATTTGACTGTTGGTCAGACTAAACAAAAGATTTGAAGACGTCACTTTAAATGTAATGTCACACCCCCCCGCCCACCCCCCGAATTTTTTTAAAATAATCAGCAGAATAATGATTAAGAAAAACAATTTCTTTGGTGCAGCCCTAATAACCCTTTGTTGCTATTTGTGTTGAGACAAAATACAAACCGAGTAAAGAAGATATTTAAAAAAAAAACAATTCCTGTATCAGCAGCAGTATCAGTAGAGTAACTTATTAAGATTGGTAGAGAAAAACTCAGATGAAGCGAGCTGCTCTCAGCGTGAAGGGAGATTTATGTTCAGATTGCAGCTCTGCACCTCAAGTTGTATAATGAAGAACATTTGCTGAGTGGTTTCTGGGTCGGAGAACCCTTTGTGGGCCTGCCAGTGTCGCAATGCAGGGAGGAGGAGGAGGCGGCTTTAATTAACAGGAGATCCCTCCAAAACACACACACACAGTTAAAACATCCCAAAGAGCAAAGTCCTACTGCTCCAGTTACACAGTAGCTGTCTACGCTGTGGATGGTATTAATATGAGTGTGTATATTAACTGATCAATATCAGTTTAAATAAAACTGAGTCATCCATTAAAATGAAGACTAAGCGGTGTTGTCTTCAGAGACAGCGGCGCCTCGGGGGGGCCATTCATCACTTTCTAAAAGCCATGAAGAAGGCAGCTCTGCATCTGTCTGACAAACGGTCTCTGAAATATCATTACATCAGTGTTATTCTCAGTTACCTCTGGGTACAATAAAAATCAACTACAAACACTGGTTTACACATCAACAATGGAAGATTTTAAACTTGCCATGGATATTAGAGGAGGTGGTGGTAGCACCATTAAGGTTATCAAGTGGAATCTATCAATTACAATAATTATGTCCACAATAGAAGAAAAATCCCTCCCAAAAACAAACACACCAATCATCCTTAGGGCTGCAATTGACAATTATTCATTAATTGTAAAAAAAAAAAATATGACGTCCTCAAATGTCTTGGTTTTGTCCGTCAACAGTCCAAAAAACAAAGATGTTCAATTTATTGTGATATCTGCGACTTGTGCTTGATTAAACAACTGAAATGAATATTTTTTGTACTTCAAAAGCAGTGAGTTTTTTGGGAAACTCATTTCCTCTCCTGTGAACTGAACCTACTGGTGAATCAGGAGCACAAGCTGTGCTTTCTACCAGAGTTTTAGATTTAACTTTATTTGTTTGTCATACATATGAATGCTACTTGGAATCTAATGGACCAGTCTGTAGTGTGTACTTGATCTTCTAGAAACCGTAATCTGTCATTTATCATATCAAAGCAAGTTAAAAACCTGGCAAAATAACCCGCCTATGTAATTATTTAGTGTGGTTACTGGATAGAAAGTTCAACACCGTTTAAAGTCACTACAGCTCAAGTTATTTGGCACAAATGCTGCAGCATTTAGCCTCAGGTACACACAATCTGATGCAGTCATGCATTACAGGGTGTGGGAGAGATCGTAAACCACATAAATCAGAGCCAGTAACAGGGTGTGGCTGGTAGCTCTGGGTGTATGAGTGTCGTTGTGAGTGGGTGTCGGGGCCTATCAGGTGGTGTTGGGTTTCAGACCGGCATCTCGAGTTAATTCCAGAGCAGAGAGAAACTAAAACCAGACAGAAACGTAATTCAAGTTGACAGTTCAAATATAGTGTTTGCAGGTGGTCAACATCTGTATACCACGATTTCTCATTTCTGATAATCATGCATAAAATATATTTTTTCAGATGATTTAAAAAATTTTTTTTAAAAAGAATTAAAATAGACTCCTGCTTCCAACAAAAAACATGATCACATTTTACTTACCACAGCTTAAAATGTAAAAATAAAATGATCAGGTACACAGAGATGATATTATTCTAATGAGACAGAAATGCACGAAATGTAGCAAAAGCAAAAACGTTGAGCCACAATGGAACACACACCCACACAAATTAAACCAGACTTTACAAAATGCGAGGGTTAATTATCAAAGAAAATGCAAAAAGGGACGATGCAAGAAAGGAAAGGTGATACTAAGGAGAAAGTGATGGGATTTGAAGTAAATAGGCTACTGGCTGGTGGTTGGTTGGCTGGGAGAAAATAACGGAGGAGAAAAAAAGAGTGAAGATGAAAATTATGCCGATGAACATGGAAGTGCCAGTGAAAACTGAGGAGGATGTGGGGGGGGATGGTTTCCATGCCGGGACTGGTTTATTTTACCTGCTCTTATGTTCACGTTTGGCATCTTAAACCCTTTCCCGCCTTCCACGCTCTTCTTAGCGACAGCCTCCTCTGGTTTGCGGACAGGGGAGTGAATGAGCGGAGCTTGGGGCGGGGGCTGCTGAATGTCGAGCTTCTCCAGCTCGGCCTTGCTCTTCTGGGGGGAAGCCTGGGTAAGGAGGAGGTAGGAGCTCTGACTTGGAGCCTCCTCGTCAACCTTGGGGGGTGGGGCTACTTTTGCCACAGGTGGAGCTGAAAATGGAGGCACATCTTTCTGCCCAAAGCTAAGATCATCATCCATGGGGATCTCTGGGGGCTTGGAGGAGGCAAACTTGGAAGTATCCAGTGCCTCAAGAAACTCATCGATAACACCTCTGGGTGGTCGCTCAATGAATTCAAACTCCT
Organism: Sebastes fasciatus; assembly: GCF_043250625.1. Lineage (NCBI taxonomy): Eukaryota > Metazoa > Chordata > Actinopteri > Perciformes > Sebastidae > Sebastes > Sebastes fasciatus. The sequence goes on along the minus strand of NC_133803.1, from coordinate 2,945,380 downwards.
CAGAGGAGACTTCATGCTCAGAGACCTCCTCAGCCATCTCTGGCTCCTCCAATTTCATCCTCTGGTCCATCTTCTCCGTTTCCACCTGGAAGCTGGCGGGGTTCTTGGCCATAGCTTCCAGGACTGGAGACAGGGAGTCTGCTGTTGGCGACTCGGAATCTGAATCCTCAGCGGGGGTCTTTTTGCTCTGGAAGTCCAGAGGCTCAAACTTTTCGGTCATTTTGGGAGAATCACAGCTTGAAAACCAATCTTTCTGCTCGATCTTGACTGGTTCATCTTCTTTGACCTTAGTGGGGGTGGTTTCCTCCGCCTCTTTGACAAGATCAAATGCACCAAAGCTTACGTCGTCTTCGACTTTTCCTTTGTCGGCCGCTCTCACTTCCAACTCCTCAGTCATCTCCTTCAGCAGGGACACTTTAGCATCAAAGGCAAATGGGTTGTTAGCTGACAGATTGATTGGAGGGTTTGGCGACTCCATCATCCTCCGTTCAAGGATGGGACTCTGCTCTGGGCTTCCCTCTGAGGAGCCGGAGTCCATTTTTTCGGGGTTGAGTGGGGAAGACTTCAGGATGTCCGGAAGCGATGGTGGCATAGCAGAATCTTCTTCCTTCTCCTCATCATCATCATCATCTTTGAGACCAGATGAGAACTGATTCACTGACTGCATGAGTGAATCAGAGGCCATCTTGCCCGTCTCAAATGTTTTCCCCACGTCTAAGAAAGATGGTGGGGTATCCTGGGATTCTCCAGTCAGGCCGTACTGGACCAGATCAGGAGTGGGACTCTCTGACATTTTTGAGGCCCTGCTGTCGGACTTGGAGTCTCCAAAATGGGAGTAGCCACTGTCTGCCAGTGGGGAATAGCCCTCAAATGGGTTATTATTCTTCTTCACCTCATACATCAGGTCATCATCTTCGTCAGACTGGTTGCCGTGCAGGTCTGGCTCGTACCCGGAAGAGCTAATGGGAGCTGTGTCCTTGGAGGAGGTATCCATAGAGACCTTGGAGTTGTCTTGAGATGCTAGGAATGGTGAATCCCAGTGCTCTGTTGGGTTAGAGGAGGCAAGGTGAGACTCAGGGACCTTCATCTGGGGGTTCACGGGGGAGGGGCCAGTGGAGGACCTGTCTGAGCTAATCAGCTTCTCCTCAGGTGAAAATGAAACTCCGCTGTCTTCACACGGATTATGAGGCCCTGGGTCTTTCCCTAAACTCAGGTAAGGACCAGCTAACGGATCTAGAATGTCTTCCTTAATCTTACTACGGCCGGGTCCAGAGTCACCCTCTTCACCCACCCAAGGCATGTTCTTGGAATGAGTAGTGGGGGGTTCAGTGGAGAAGGAGCCAAAGGATGCAGCAAATCCCGAAGGAGGGGGCTGGTTGGGACTCTCGGTCAGAGAAAGCTCCTCCAGAGAGTCGGGGGAGTGAAGAGGGGAGAGAGGAGAGATGGGAGCAGGGGAATCACCCTTCTGCCCAAGTGCTTGAGTAGAGAGGGAGGAGGGAGAATGCAATACAGCACATATCAAAGACATACTCCATTCCTTACAGTGCCCACCACACCTGGGTAGAAGTGTTATTACAAACATTTTGAAGGAGGTAAGACCAGACAAGTGCTGCTAAAAGGTCGGCTGTGGCTGGTAGATGGTTCACACACACCGTTTTGGTAAATGACTGACCAGTTTTGTTCATTCCAAAAGTCAATATAATGAGTGTTGAACATAACGGCAAAGAGGTCACACATTCAAAAGTCAATTTCTTGGCCTTTCTTTAAAACAGAAGAAAACCAACTTTAAACCAATGCTGAGGCTTAACAAATTTAGGCTGTTATCTGGATAAAACAATCCTGTTCATTCTCATCCAGATAAATTTGTTCTTTGAATGCAGTTTAAGGACTTTGTTAATCCTGGATGAAGTTATTTAAAAAAAACTTTGCACTCTTATTTTGAAATAAAGACAAATTGAGTAGAGAGTCGAAACCATGATCAGTGTTCATAGGATTGGCTGAGTGCTGATCATGTGATTGCAATTACATAAGGTAGGTATGTTGGGAAACCTCCCAACATGCACTGGCGCAACATATCCATGGACTTGTCTCATTTTATGTGTGCCTGCATTGTTACTAACAATCTAATAGATGTTTATGATGGACTTGTTTTTCCTTTGAAATTTTTATGTCCAATTGTTGCTTGCCCCATTTGACTTGACTAATGTAGCCCCATCTTCAGTTCGCATCTCAGGTAGGGAAGGAAACCAATTTATCAGCTCTAACAGTCAGCTATGTTTTTTTGGAATGAAACAGTACTACAATATAATGTTTCCAATGTGGTTTGGGAGAGCAGACTACCTTCCACAGTCGGGATTTGGCAGCATTTGTCTGGTGGTCTGTATTTACCACCCTGGTTGGATGCATGGTGGTAAAATGTTTTTTCCCCAGGTCTGGCGCCAATTAACCATGCTCAATCAGTCTTACAAACACAAACTGTTAAGTGATGGTAGATAATGATTCCTCTCAAAGAACTTTTACAAAATATTGTGAAATATAATAAATTAATATTGCTTCAATCACTGAGGAGAATCATTATTCCTACTATACTACTTGTGTAAGTTCATGTCAATCTACTCTACAACAATCACATGTGAGTCACAATGTAACACAAGCAAAGTCAAACATCCGATTTAGTGTTTAAGATACAAACCCACAAGCATCCTATGTAAATGCTATTTATAGGTGACAAATCTACAGCTTCTGACATGCAAAGGGTTATTTTTGCCACTTAAATGACAAACGGAGGGGGGTGAACTAAAGAAGTGGTGAAAGAATATAATAAAAGGAGGAAGATGTAGGGAAACACAGCGAGCAGAGAGAACTTGCCTGTAGGGAATTGCATCAGAGGATGAGGCTGAGCTTTAGAAGGAGAAGGTACATCTGTGGAGGAAATGAGAGAAAGCAGCAGAAAGTGAGTTTAGTCAGCCCAGAAGAGAAAGACCAAGGGGGAGTGGCAGATAGCTTCATTACAAAGGAATGCAGTTTGTGATGTCCAAAGTCTAAAGTGAAAACCACGTCCCTAGACTAACTGAATGGTACATGGCAGTAACTCTCAGCTGGGATGTTTTAATTACGGCTTCTGTGTGTAGTTAAGGAAAACGGGGGGACACGTGGGTCCCTGCAGGGTATTCTTCACCCAATTTAAATTGTATTTAGTTTACATTGCTTACTTAACAAGTTCTCTCAGGTATGGTAATATTTGTTAAAGGTTTCATTTGGTAGTGAAGGGGAGGACAGAACGTTGATGTCATAGCAAGACATAACAGACATGACCGCTTGCTATAGAGAAAGATAAAGAAGGCTCAAAGCATACAAAAGAGGACAGCTGTCATGATGGGACACAAGAATAGAAAGAATTCCCCTCCGATCAGGAGGAAGCGATTATGTTTAGTGGTTTGTAATCCTCAGATTTCACAGAAGTGAGCAACACGGACGATTCAGCTGCATACAAAACAAGTTACTAAACAGAAATGTAAAAAATATATAATCTAAATAAAATTAAATACTTTCAAAGCTCGAGCAGTTATGTAACTAACAGCACATTTTAACACATCAACATGGCTTCGGTGATTTGATCAGTGATGTTGCCAAAGAGAGGAAATTCCATTCATTCCAAGTTCTGTCAATTCAACCAAAAAACAGATGGCTAAAAGCAAATTAAGGTGAATCAATTAATTTGCTATCAATCAATTAGTTTTTTTCTTCCAAAAATCCAGGTGGTCCAAAGTGAGAGATAATAAAGATCAATGAATAGGCTGCTACTTCGACTGTGTGATGTATAAAAACTGAAGCAAGATTTTCCAACTACATGGCACTTTTTTCGTCTCAGGTTTATCCAAAAACAGCTTTTAGTGGATTATAGTCCGCTGTTTTCAAAACAGCCTGTAGTAGTTTGACTTGTCTAAAGCCAGAGTGCCAGTTAGTGTCAAATCCCTCAAATTATTATTAATAGTTCACAGGATACATGAAATTCTCAGTAGCTCACAAGACTTGGAAAAATAACATCAAATGAATCCAACAACCAGCGAGCTAATAATTCAACACACACACACTAAATACTCTTGGTTCACCCCAACAGTGTATTTCACCCAGATTAAAAAGAGTCCTTTGCTCAGTTCAAAAAGTCCTCAGCTCAATACCAATTTGTGAATTCCTTTAACTCTAAAGCAAAACAGAATATTAAAGCTGCAGTAGGCAGTATATTTTTGGCAGCATTGGGCAAAAATCCCATAATAACCTTTAAGCATATTGTAATTCAAGTGTTCTGAACGATAACTGGACTTCTGCTCCTCCTCATGGCTCTGTTTTCAGGCTTTAGAACATCTAGCCCGTGACGGGAGACTTTGACCAATTACAGGTCATTTCAGAGAGAGAGCATTCCTATTGGCTGTGCTCCGGTCATGTGACCAGAACTTGGCGTTCCTTCACCAGATTTCACAATGGCTGCCGCCTCCCAAACTTTCTCATTTTACCGCTAAACCGTGCACTACAAGATGATTCTGAGAACATTGGAGGAGAGAAATAGGCATTAACGTAACAGAATATTGATTCATATTTGATCAGCGCTGCCTAGTTTGACCGTTTGTTCGGAGTTCGCGAGTGATTGACAGCCGGCTCTCATAGACAGCAGCTGGAAAGCAGACCTCAGATCAGCTCTGACTGTTTGTCTTCCTCCGGTATGTGAAATCTTGCAGATGCCGTTAGGAGCACCGGAGGAACATTATTTTTTTTCAGGTTACCTGTTTCATGTACTACTGTCACAATATAGCGACTGTTTTATAAAAATAACTTTTTTTAAATCACATTTGCTCCATCTCACCTACTTCAGCTTTAAGAGCTCAGCTCAGTTATAAAGTTTCCCACATGAGAAGCCTTGCTGGAAATAAATCTGATTTATATGTGATTTTTTTGGTAGTACCGAAAGTACCAGAAGTAAAGAGTGGCGGACTGATGTCAGGTCTTTGAGAAGGTTTAAGATTTAAAAAAAAAAAAAGTTTGGCACGTTGTCGTGGGTACGCAAGAAGTTAACACTGTTGAACGGGTTAGACATCTTTCCACAAGTAAGCAGTAAGAGCCCACAGTATTGGTTTTATTCTACAACATATGCATTTATAATAAGTATATATAAATGTCATCAGGTGCATGGGACCGAGTCTGCCCAGGTAAAATCGGCACTCCTTTTCAGTGTCATAACATACATAAGTCAAATAAGAACAATCAGATATGAACACATTTTTTTAGATTCAGAACGATTAACACGTCATTATGTCTGTGTCCATTGCAAATTAACATCCATAAATCCGCTTAGAAATTATAGGAAAAAAAAAAAGACGCCTTGCCTGAGAATCTTCATGTTTTTCAAGTTTTCTTCAGTATCAAAGCAATCAAGTGATAGTTGTCTGTACATCCATGGGTACATTGCAAACGGGAGCAGCTAATAGCAAATTCGGCTCCAGGGTTGATGTATTTTTGTAGGCCAATCAGGAAGCTAGCATCACCCTGGTTCCCTCAACAAAATGTCAATGGGATTATTCCATTGGGTTTTAGATTATTGCAGAAAATGAGCCCTGTGGCAAACAAACGTTTATGATATGTACACGTTTTGTTCCGTAAAATAATCTCCACAAATTAACACCATTTTATGATTTTTGAAATGTAAATGCAATCGCCAGAAGTAAAAAGCAAACGTTGGCTGTAAACTACACCACGGTCGCATGAGCTTGAGTATACACAACGAGGCTGTAAAGGCGGACGAGTCGGCATGATGACGTCTTGTAGGCCCATTTAGTCACTTATTAGCAACCGCCTTTTTTAAGAAATAAAAGGCTTCAAAATTCACAAGTGGGCTATTAATGACATATTTTATATCCTAGAACTAAACGTGAAAATCTCTTCAGCTTGTGTTAACCACAGACCTTATTTCAGGCATCCAACTATAAAGCCATTCAAAAAACCTGTTGACTTCCAGACGAGGGAACTGGAAGTGCTACTATGCTAACTCATTTCCGAGTTTTAGAACTCATTCTTGTAGCACTCCAATTGCCAAATTGTAAACAAATGTAGGCTAAAAACCTCAAGTTGTAGCTCAGTGTAATTTACTGAATCCATGGCAACATTATAATTCCTGTTACATCCATGATCTCCTTCAAGCACAAAAAGACGTTTAACTTTCCCCGATGCTTGATCCCTGAAGTCATTAGGAAAATACAGACAGGAAAAAGTAAGTGACAAGAAATGGGGAAGTGCTCTTAAGCAAGGCACTAGATCGGCAAAAGTAGATAGGAAAGAGCTCTGTTTGCATTGAGAGACTCCCACTGTGAATATGAAGCAGGGTGGGACTCAGATACACTCCTCAGGTTCACAATAGATGATCAAAGTTTCATCAGAGTGTGAAGGACAAAAATCAAACTTAGACAATCACAGTCTAACATCTAAGCAACAGTAAGTTGATCATTGATTTGTTGGCATTACGTTCATCAGAAGCTTAAGAGAATCAGTCTGTAATACAAATATATATCGATCTCATAATCCAATAATCATTCGGCCAAATTGATTCTTCATATTAGGCCGTTTTGTTTGGTTACCTCTGCTGTCAAGTTTTACGTTCCAGTCATGAAGAAGACCTGTAGGGTTGAATCAATAAGACAGATTTAACATTTAACAGGTTGTAAGCTCTTTCAGCATCAGATTCAAAGGGAACAAAAGGATTCAAAAACCTTTTCCAGTATAGTTCAACATCGAAATTTGAGTTTTTTATTTATATATATATATATATATATATATATATATATATATATATATATATATATATATATATATATATATATATATATATATATATTCTAATGTGCATATGCAGACATTTCTTATGCGTTTGTGAAGTTACAAACACCAGAGAAGATGATTTCAAGTCCACCATGCTTTTATAAATATGTTTGAGTATGGTGACACATTCTCAAATCACTGATAGGATTAGCGCTGCTACTAACCATTATTTTCATCTGCCGATTATTTTATAGATTAATCGTTTGGTCTATAAAATGTCAGAAAATTGTGAAAAATGTCCATCCCAGTTTCTCAAAGTCCAAGGTGATGTCTTTAAATGACTTGTTTTATCGGTCCAAAACCCAAAGATATTCAGTTTAATATGATCTTTAAACAGAGAAAAGAAGGAAATCTCCATAGTTGAGGCTGAAAACATCATTTTCTGACATTTTTGCATGAAAGATTAACTATTAAATCGATTATCAAAGTAGTTGGCGATTATTTTTCCATTGATCGACTAATCGATTAGTTGACTAATCCTTACGGCTCGAGATGGGTTTACTATTCAGCTACCTCTTGTCTGTTTCCAAATCAATAACAAAATCAACTGAAAGTCAAAATAAATATTAGGAGTAGCATTTAGGTCTGCTACAGGAAGTCACAAGTATTTTTTTGAGAGTGATTAAACATAGCAGGCTGTAAAGCACATAGGTTGCAACTGAATGGGAGAGCTCAATCTACAGTATATACAGTATCCTGTTATTGGTGAATAGACTTAAGATTTAGACTACACACAATAGTAACTGGGCCATCCTGAGCAAATGTAACCAGATTAAAGTCAACATCACATGCCATCCTAAACATAGCTGGGAACAACGGACACTTCTTCTAGCTGCAGACAGTTACAATCTGCTGCAAGCAGCTAAAGCTTTTCAAGTTTGAGTCGTATTTGCTGATAAATGTTAGAAATTAGTTGTAACTAACTTTTTAACAGTTTCTCAGGTACAATTTAAGCTTTGCATTTTTTGCTGGTATAAATTCAAATCATTTTTCTTTTCAGTTTGATGGAAGCTGCAATTTGCAAATGTTGATATTTAAATAGGTGAATAATATTATGCCTGCCAATATTTGCATGAAACTGGTTTTTGAAGGTGTTGGGACTTTTTTGGGGGACTGTATCCCATATTAAAAAGTTTTGGCCACATGTTACTACAGTCGCCTAGTTCAAGGATTCTGGAGTACAAACGGACATGACAATAATGAAGTGAAACAAATTCAATTTAGTCCAATTATCGGGCTTCAACAACGGTGGGAAGCAGGAAGAAAAAGTAATGTAAATTCAGATAATTAACATCTAGAAGATGAACTACAGTTACCTCTCAGCTTCAGGAGAGATGAATGCTCTATCACATTATTGCTAAAGCCAAGCTACAAACTTCAACTCAAGTGTCCTACAAGCTGTCGAACAAACTTATAAAAGCCCATATGAACAAACTCTTGCTAATTGCACCAGCTATTTGCAGACCAAGTCCTTTGACATGAGGGAGCAAAAATCAGCTGGAAGTGGAGAGGTCAGGACTGTAACCTGAGGTTCCTTTCAGCTCACAGCTCACTGGTCGGGTTACAGCCGAGTGAGCCAACACACATCAGTGAATTAACACGGTGTAGTACTACAGCATAGTCCTAGATGGTCCAAACTTCATTATGCTTCTCAAATTAAATAATGGAGTCATGTCGTACCGTGTTGAGCGTCTTGTGGCAGTTTTTAAAATGTCCTCAGTTAAAAGTAGAGAATTACATGACGACAACTACTGGATCCTTTCCATCAGTGACGTGTTTTATCGGCAGGAATGTCCTTATAAAATCGACTAATTTGCTTGAAAATTAACAATTCCAAGCAAACTGTGGTTCAATCAAGACCAACAACATTGGTTTATTTATTTAAATATGTGAAGAGTTTCATATCTGATCTTGCATACATTAATTTGCTATAGTGTGATAAATATTGGATTTTTTTATTGAAAGTGATACGTGGATTAAACAATTCGTCATCTTCAGAAAAGTAATAGCAACGATTTTGATAAGTAATTGTTTAAGTGAAAAAAGTTTAGTGTTTATAAAGTAAGAATACCAACAATTCTCGCTTTCTCAAATAATTGTGTATATATATAAATATAATTTATACATATATATATAAATTATATATATATTCATATATATATATAATTTATATATATATATAAATAATTTATATATTTATTTGAAATAAGTTATGAGACTGATTGTGTCTTTTTTGCATGTAAAGTTTGGCTCCCGTTTATTGTCACAATATCACAATAGAAATCAAGGCCTATTGAAGGAGGCTGGGACATGGGTCGTGAGAGAACAAATAACTTGAGTTTTCAATTTAATTAAATAATTACATATTTTCATTCTATTAATGTCGCCGTTAAGGAAGGCTGTGTTAATTTGTTTTACATTTTCTGTATTGTTTTTACAGACATGTACATTTGGGCCACCAAAAATGTACTTTGGCCTCCAAATTTAGGGGCTTGGTGGCCTATGCCTAAAAAATATTAGCATCTATCCCTGCCCTGTAATACTGTGATATTAATTTCAACTAGGTCTATATTGCAACGCCCTCATGAATATTACCAATTAATTTTTTCTTCTTCAATCAAATCTTCGGAACTGCAATCAAATTTGTATTTTCATAAACAAACAAATTGCTGTACAGGAGTTGTTCCTTTGGTCTCTGACCTCAAGGGGAATCCTATAACTGCCAGTTTAACTTTCTTGTTCACATGCTGAGGTATTTGTCTCCTCCTTGAGCTATAAGTATCTCGAGGAACGCTTTTACAGCTCGACACTGATATATGACTTCAGGCCAGTGACTCACCTGCTACCATCTTGTAAAATAAAGAACTCAATGTACGATTCTCTGCTCCGTGACAGTTTCAAAAACACAAGAGCCCAAAAGTATGTAACTTTACGTGACTCTTTCCAGTCAAGTTAAGTTAAGTTAACCAGAGCAGGTTACTTTGGAGTGCTGGTTAGTTTAATGACAGACAAACAAAATACCTGCAGTGACAACTAATTTCATTGAAGCTGCAGACTCTCTACAATCTACAAAACAAACAGATAGATTCAGAAGTTTTTGGGGAAAAGGGAACACAAATCAGATCCTTGTGTTTTCGGATTCAGCTTTGTTCCATGTATTTAATCTGTCATGTTCCTGCCTACGGAGAGGACACAGAGTGAGAGGGAAACTTGCCTCCAGCAAAAACCAAACCAATCCTAACTGCATGATGTCTATCCACCCTGTAATTACTTTTAAAAAGGTTACTGAACTATTGACATGACCTGATAATTCAAATTTTTTTTCTACTATTATTCAGTGCCAAGTCTGCAGAGAAGTTAATCAAACTGAGCCAGGCTAACGGTTTTCTTCTGCTTCCAGTCTTTATGCTAAACTAAGCTAACCACTCCAGCTCTCTGCTGCATGGACACAGCAGATATTATCATCCGATTTTATCCAATTATAGATGTATCGGTTTCAACTTACATGTTGATCAATAAGTAACTAGAAATTTCACAGATATGTATGAGGTAATTTAGCGTTTTGGTAAAGAGTTTGTAAAACTGCTTGTTCAGGCACTTTTGAGAACGTTGCCTTCCTTTGTTAAAAAGGGTTTATAGAAAACTATATTCATATTTCTTAAAGTAAGGTATCAAAAAAGTACCGTAGTATCAAAAATGTTAGGACTGCCCAATGGGACGTTGAATGTCAACAAAAAGTCCAAAACTTCGCTTCTTTTGAAAAGCTGGAAAATATTTGGCTTTTTTTTTTTTTACTATTTTTGCTTGAAAACGACTGAAGCTCAAGTTATCTTTCTGTCGATCAACCAATCATTCCACCTTTAAACATTTTTCAAACAATAAAAATAAATCACAGGAGAATGAACAATTCTGGCGACAGTAAAAAGAGATTCTTTAAACTATTTCCTGCTCTAATGATCCACTGTTTGACTTGGCCGTTTAGATCGTTGATTTAAAATGTATTTATTTTTTTACATAAACTTCTCTCATAACAGCATTAAGGCCCTAAACTCATCTTCAATCAGCACAACGTGGGTACGTATCTTCAGCTGTGAAAATCTCAGCGCTTATCACAGCGATAAGAGGCGAGATTTAAAACAGATTGACATGTGGTTCTCATCACATTTAGGAGTTTGACTCACTTCTAGACTGAAAGACAGCTGCTGTGTTGGCAGAGTAAAAACAACAGATAGAAGCTGGTTGATGTGGTTGCTTTGGGTGGAGGGGGTCTGACTCTGAAGCACTTAACCCCATGTGTAGCCTTCACCAGGATACAGAGAAAACAACAACACTGGACAGCACACACACACACTGAGCTTTAAGCCTCCGTGACTTGTGTGTCTGACATCTCCCCTCTCCATCTAATCCACCTGACCACATCACAAGCTCTTCACAAACACACACTGACGGATGTAGGTGACCCAAAAATAAGATGTAGGCCGGCAGTGAACGTCGATTAACCAGACTGTCAGTCACGCTGTCGGGCGGGGCCGAGGGTGGGGACGAAGACTCACTTCAAACACCTTTTTTAGGGTGACGACGTGAATCACAGCAGGACTCATCGGATCAGACTCGTGTTCAGAGAAAAGACAATGGATTAAAGACAAAGAGGAAAGAAGCGTGTGGGGGTGATATCTGGCTGCACAGTACTATGCATTTTCCCCACAGACAATAGTATGTTACTGGTCTTTGACACTGAGTTTGAGCCACATTTAATAATAATAATGATACATTTTATATAGCGCTTTAAAAAGGCACTCAAGGCACTTTCATTTAATTAAGTCATTAATTGGCAATGTATGACAGACATTTTAAAAATGTTCAATACTAGTGCCAAATTATCATTATTAATTAATCTGACAATCATTTTCTCCATTAGTTGATTAATAATTTGGTCAATAAAATGTCAGAAGGCAGTGAAAAATCAAATATTCTTCAGCACAAGGTGACAGCCGACCAACAGTCCAAACCACTAAATCAATTAACTATAAAGTACGACCAAGAAAAGCATAAAATGTTTTTTTTTTGCTTGAAATATGACCTAAATGAGTAATCGATTGTCAAAATAGTTGTAGATAATTTTGTTTGATTTCACTAATTAATTGAAATCAGCTGAGTTTCACTTTTTACAATACCTTACTGAGGCATATAAACATTTATTTCTACTTTGTTAAATTTAATAAAAGAAGCAAATGTTAAATGTTGTTGAAACACAAGTGAGTGTGCAACAACTTTGCCCAAATAAAACACAGTCTAAAACTACAAGCATTCAAAAAGCTAATTCAAATATCCTAACTGAAATGTCTACAAAGACTTACTTTCAAAAAGAAAAAGAAAAAAGAGTGATAAAGGCTTGAAGACCATCTAAAGAGATGGAAAAAAGAGGAAATACTTAAACAATTAACAGAAAACTCAGACTCTAATTATCCTTAAGGGTGGGGAAATATGAATGATTTCTTTTTGTCTTTTGTTCAAAGTTGTGACTGCCTTTCACTGAGGCTCGTGGTCTATCCACCTCCATCAGTGGGCCTTGCCAAGCAGCCCCACCCTGCCTCTCTGCTGCCTGCTTCCCATGCCTGGAGGAGGCGAGACAGGCCTGTTCACTTGCCATCTGCCACATCCCAATAAACATCAACAATAACAGCATCACCTCAGAATACACAATTCCTGAAATCAAGTCCAAACATTAGAGAAACGCCACTTGAACATCTTTCAGAGCTGTGATAGCAGCAGAAAGGGGACGTGAGGAGGCTCTCAGGCCTCTCGAGCTACATTGTTTTCCGGATTTAGGGTGTTGGTTTGGGGGGGGGGAGACTGAAAACAGACGGCAACAGAGCAGAAGAACTGACACTGATTGAAGGCGCTGAGGTTAGTCTGGTAATAATATGGAAAAGCTAGGAAGCCGACAGGGAGTGGACGCAGAACTGATTCCTTTGTTGTGACTAATCTCTGTTACAGCTCCGGTTGACCGTGCGGTGCTAACGGCTCCTTGCTTCCATTATCGGACATATTCTCGTTCAACATGCCATCATTTTTTTTTAACTTAATTCATCCGTCATGATTTAAAAGGCCACCTTGCATAGTCTAAAACAGCTATTTTAATTCAAATCCCCAGATTCCAGATGAATAAACCAGTATGTTGATACGTTAGCCTACTGAAGTCAACCTGACACCAGACAAGAGAAACATCACACCATCGGGCCGTTTGATACCCTCCCCGGTATCAAAGCTCAAGAACAGGGCAAACCCGCCCTGATACTATTTCAGCACGGTTATTTGCTTTGTTGTGTGGCTACAGCCGACAGAAAAACAGGTAAAAACGCCCATGTCCGATAATGGAACTTCGCTAGCAACTAGAGTTAGCAACAGCGTGCACGCAGCGGGTGGAGGCGCAGAGCAGATGGGCGCTGCTCAGTCTGACTCAATTAGGACAAATATAACGGTGGAAGACATCAAATACACAACGGTACCCGTGAAACATTTAATAAATACACCACTGATATTAGGTTAAATGAGACAGTTGTTAACACATTGTTGAAGGCTAAAATGGTGCAACAGCTCCACATGATGCATCCTGTCGGGTATGTGTCTAAACAGGTGGGCCCAGTAAACCTGGGATAACCTGGTAGCTTATTCACCGGGAAGATGAGCAAAAAGACCGCACATTTCTCCATTTATGAAACTAATATATATATATATATATATATATATATACATATACACACACATATATATATATATACACATGTCTGCTTAAAAATGTGTTTCTCCCCATTCACGAGCATCAAACTGTCACACAGCAGGTTAGCGTAACGATGAATCAGGGCTAGCATCACTAGCATCACTAGCTAACCGGCTAGCCTCGCTGTGACGGAACATTCATGTTAATAAATAAGGAGGAACATTTCAACATGATTTAACGTTTACTGGTGAATAAAGTTGGTTAAAGCGACACATGTGTCGCTTCGCCCCGCTGATGTGTCTCCATGTCGGCGTGTGACAAGCACACGATGCTAACCTGGTTCAGATGAACCGCAATGAACCGATAAAGATGGAAAATTACCCGTTTAACTCTATCTCACTTAAATATACAAATATATATTTATGAATTAATCTGTTTGAATTGCTAAAACTCGCTCCCATATTAATGTATATCATTGTTTTTAGTGGAGACACTCACATGATGCTGGAGCCGGTGCTTCCTCTTTCACCGCAGGTTGCTCTGCTGCCTCTGCGGGGGCTGCGGCTGCTCTGCTGGGTTCAGCCGCTGGGAGGGCGTCGCTCTGCGGGGCAGGTTTGGGCTCGGGTTCGGGTTCTGGTTCTGGTTCTGGTTGAGGTTCTGGCTCCGGGTCGATCTGTGTACTCTCGGGTTCGACTTTGGGGGCGACGACTTCGGGCTCCTCAGCAATGAAAGACGGGATGTCAGGAATAAAAGAGAAGCTGGTGGAGTCTGGCATCAAAGTCTCCGGTTCAGGTTCAGGTTCTCTTGCGTCTAGCAGTGACACCGGTTCCGGCTCCAGTAACGTTACTGGCTCCTCTTCCGTGTACTCGTGTGGCGCACTGTCTTCAGTTAGGTGTCGGTGAAGGGCGTCCTGAGCCCCGCCGACCAGGTCCACTATGTCATCCACGCTGAACAGGTCCTGTTTGGGCTGGTCCAGCTCGGGTCCCGGTTCGGCCTGGTAGTGGTGCATCTCTTCACCGAACAGAGGCGTGCTGGAGGAGACGTGCTCGCTGTCTGCCATCTTTCTTTTCTCCCCAAACTGTCTTCTAAGGTGGACAAAGTTTCAGAGCCGCTAGTTCTTGGGCTCGGACTCCTCGTGTGACAAACTTCCGTCGGGGATAGCTCTGAAACTGCACCGGGAACCTCCTCCGGTACGTCTGCTCCTGACACCGGATAAAGTTGGACAAGTGCGCCACACGACAGTTGAGTCGGACCCGTGTCTGTCTCTCAGATGGACACTGCGAAGTTGAGAAGTAGAGGAGGGGAACTCTGCTGACCAATTACCTGCGAGTTAACACCTGAGTGACGTGACCTCTGGCCAATCACAGCGTGTCAAAGTAGAGGCGGACTCCGCCCAGCAGAGTGGAGGTGTAACGGGACACCTCCTCCTCCTCCACCAAACCCTGCTCAAATTTAGGAGGAGCAGAAAGTTCAGTCTGTTCTCTGACATAACTTCAGCTCCAGCAGGGCACTTCTTACATAACTTTAACTTAGGCTCCTCTTTTTTTACACCAAGTCCTCCTGCTGCTGTACAGCCAACACATGTCGAAGACGAGCAGTAAGCTACTGGAAGAAGTACTCAGAAGTTTTACTTAAGCATGACCATAATGTAAAAAAAGATTCCAGTAAAAGTCATACTTCAAAAGTATCATCAACAATTAAAGTAGGCTATCAAACGTCACACAGAATGACTCATTCAAACCTTCATTTGATTATTATTTTTAACTGCATTTAGAGGTGTTACTTGAGTAAAAGTTGCAATACCACAGTGTAAAAATACTCAGTTTCAAGTAAAAGTACAGAGCATAGACTACTAATGAAATAAAAACTTGAAACTTAATGTTGTCATATAAATGTAGTGGAGTAAAAAGTACAATATTTCCCTCTGAGATGTAATGGGGTACAAGTTTAAAGAGAATAAAATGGAAATACTAGAGTAAAGCACAAGCACCTCAAAATTATACCCTTTTTTTTTTACACTAACTCCTCCTGCTACTGTACAGTCAACACATGTCAAAGACAAGCAGTAGGCCTACTGAAAGAAGTACTCAGAAGTTTTACTTTAGCAATACCATGATGTAAAAATATGCCAGTAAAAGTAAATGTCATACTTCAAAAGTATTATCAACAACATATACTCCAAGTATCAAGTTACTCATTGCACAGGATGTGTAAAAAGTACAATACTGGCTTCCAAACTCTAGAAGTATAAAGTAGCATAAAATGGAAATACCAAAGTATAAGTACCTAAAAATATTGAGTAACTTAATAGTTACAATCCACCACTGCATTTAAAGCAGTATTTAATGATGTTGTTGGTCATGTTGGGTATAATGTTTGGTGTCTTAATCTACTGTAAACCAATGCATCACAATGTACAGGTTGATTGTGTGTTTTGTATTGAGAAAAAAAGAATGTCAGCCTTTATAGTGGAGAGATCACAGGAAGTTAAGGGATGACATTAATGACTTATTCAAAGTTGTAACCAAAGCTCTCAAATGTAGTAAAAGTGCAATATTTCTTTCTGAAATGTGGTGGAGTATTAAGTAACATACAATAGAAATACTCAAGTAAAGTACTAGTATGTCAAACGTGTACTTAAAGTACAGTATACTTAATTTAATCAACGTAGTAACGTTCAAACCCAGAACACGTGTTGCAGGTTTTAAAAGAGAACTCCACCAGGGCGTCTAATCAGTTTCACAACTGCC
The DNA here is from genome assembly GCF_043250625.1 of Sebastes fasciatus. Classification (NCBI taxonomy): domain Eukaryota; kingdom Metazoa; phylum Chordata; class Actinopteri; order Perciformes; family Sebastidae; genus Sebastes; species Sebastes fasciatus. Next base: position 2,929,042 of record NC_133803.1, on the reverse strand, counting down.
TGCAGAGAAATGCTGCATTCAGGGAACCTGGGAATAGTAGGTGAAACTGTCAACTTGCTTGTAAAACTGGATGACATTTAAAATCCTAATCAGCTTTGAAAAGGTACCTCTCACATCTGGAAATTAAAAAAAAAAAAAACAGACAAAAACTGTTAACATTTTGATTTAAATCAGAAACTCAAAGAAATATGTTCAAATGTAATAATTTTACTGGACAGGATTCAGAGACTTGAGATGCATTTCAGACACACAGTGACTGTATGAGCTGCAGTCTGACTCGACAAAGTCTAGAAACATACTGGATGTCCAATATCTGGATCCAAGTAGGTCTGAACAGGACCTGGGAGCTCGCCAGTACAACCAAAGTAACAGTTAGAGTTGCTGAAGGGCACTGTCTTCTAAACACCTGAGATATACTGCTGTTTTAAACCAACAATCAATACAACTTTTTGTTTGTAGCATGATCTATCATACAGGTTAGTGTAATTCAGAGTGCTTTAGAGGTGATGGACAAGCTGATAATAAGACAGTACAAATACACACAGTAAATCAATCAAAGAATAATGCACACAGAATAGTAAGAATGATACAAGTGAAATAACAACAGTTAAACAACAAAGAATAAGATAGATTAAAAGGTATTAACAGCATTCAAAACAATAAAAACAATGATACAAATTGCAATAAATAAAACATTTGAATCAAAAGCCAGGCTACTGTAGTATGTATGCATGCTAACATTTGCTGATTATCAGTAGACACAAAGTACAGCTGAGGCTGACTGGAATGGCATTAGTGCTGCAGGTATTTGATCATAAACCAAAGTATTGGACGCATTCAAATGTTGACCTGATGATGGCGCTATGATGAAAAGTAAGAGGGTCACCAAAAATTAGTTTTTCCTGAGGGGAACATGAATGTCTGAAACGCATTTCATCACAATCCACCCAATAGTTGTTCAGTATTTCACTCAAAACCACTCAAAACCACAAATGTGAACCTCATGGTGGCACTAGATGAAAAAAAGACATTAGGCATCATCCTCTGGGGACCATGAATGTCTGTAAAAAAAAAAAAAAAAAGCATGGCAACCTCTTCAATAGTTAGACACATTTCAGTGTGGACCAAAGTGAACAACCAACAGACTGACACTGTCATCCAGTCATGACACTAGAATGGCTAAAACTAAAAGCTGCCTCTCACTTCATTTTGAAATGTCTTGTGTTCTTCACATGATCTCCCTCTGCATTGTTTCATATTCTTTGCTGCTTCCTGTTCCTGCTGCCCACTGAGATCAATAAAGTTTGTTCAGAGAAAGATGAAGGTGAAAATGTGGTTTTGGGCAAGGCCTATTGAAAGAGGCTGGGACACGGTTTGGAGCTCTGGGGTATAACACATGCGCAGTGTAACTGGAGCTTCAGTCATAATAATAATAATAACTTTATTGGTATAGCACCTTTCAAAACAAGTTTACAAAGTGCTTTCCAATAAAAGCATGATAGAAACAATTAACAGCCAGAACTTAAAATCTAAACAAAATAAAATCATATAAATACAAAATAAAATCATATAAATAGTTACAACAGTGCACCATCAGTTAAGAAAAAGCCATAATATAAAAGTGAGTCTTAAGAAGAGATTTAAAGGAAGACACTGAGTTTGCCTGCCTGAGATCCTCAAGTAGGGAGTTCCACAGCTGAGGGGCCCGGACAGCAAAAGCCCGGTTGGTCACCTATGTTGACAAGTTTGGATTTTGGAACTGTTAGTAGGGCCATGCCAGAGAATCTCAAGCATCGATCAGGCTCATAGGGAGTCAGCAAATCACCGATATAGGCAGGAGCCAGAACATTCAAGGCTTTAAAAACAAGCAGTAAAATCTTAAAATCACTTGTAAAACTCACAGGTAACCAGTGAAGGTCAGCAAGGATCGGTGTGATGTGGTCACTTCTCTAGGTACGAGTTAAAAGCCTGGCAGCAACGTTTTGTATTAATTGTAGTCTTTGGATGTTCCGCCTGCTGATACCAGAATAAAGTGCATTGCAATAATTGGGTCTGGAGGAGATAGAAGCATGGATGACCTTTTCTAAATCAGCAGGGGAAAGGAATGACCTGATCTTAGTAAGATGTCTCAGTTGGGCAAAACAGGACTGCACCACTTTAGTCACCTGAGCATCAAATGACAGTTCAGGGTCAAAAATAACACCTAGGTTCTGGGCCTCTTTCTGAACATTATTAGACCAGGCACCCAGACTAGAGGAGAGATTCTCAATACTGCTTGTTCTGGAGCTACAGGGGGAAATGATAACTATTTTTGATTTGGAGTTATTCAGCTGCAGGAAATTTTTTCATCAGTCATGCATTGCTATTGGCTCAATTTCGGCGAGTGCAGATCAGATTGAGGGATATAGAGTTACACAGCATACTGGTGATGACAGGCCGAGTCTATATATACAATGTGTATATATATGTATCTGTAAGTATATATGACTGCTTCAGAGAGAGCAGGCCCACATATGATAATGTGAGAAAGGGACAGGGGGAGGGGGACAAAGATGTCTCAGTCTGAAACAATGATAAGTCTGGTGATATTTGGTATGTTTCTTCATGTTCACACTCAAACCAAACAGTGAATGTATCTACTAACAAGCATTGTGTCTGTATCGCAGTCTGATATATCTTCTTCCTCTGTGCCATAGTAGAGCTCCATTGTTGTCCAACAACTATTAAAACGCATCAGTGAGTCACACTGTTGCTCTGGGTGACATCTTCTTCCTTCATCACCATGAACGCACGCACTAGTTTATTTTGACTCAAGCAAGCATACATCGTCCCGCTGCCACAAATACTCACTAGAGCACCAAATGTGGATTCATCCGCCGCTGAAAATAGTCCCCAACAAATGCACTATTTCCTCCTGTTTGTTTGATAAGAACTACAGTGAGCAGCTGTTTTAGGAAATTACTGCAATTTTAATTTTAGAAATTAAACTATATATTTGTGTTTTTAAAGATTTACGTCTTCAGTAGGAACCAATGGGAAGTATTGAGAGACGGACTTACACATTTGAAGATTTGTTGACAAGAATAAAAGTTTATTTTAATTGGTTTTAAATTTCTGTTTTAGGATTCTTGGCACTTTCAGCCACATCTCGTGGCCCTCATCAGCAGATTAAACCTCCATCTGCTGATGAAGACTTTCTTGTCAAAGATACTAACTTCACTGTATTTAGCATTTTGCAAGCAAGTGAAACAATCTCTCTTTATGTGTCACGGATACATTTATAACTTATGTATGCTATTTAGCCTCCTGTAATTCCTTGGGGGAGTAAATCGTTTTGATTGAATGACTGGAACAAACTGTGCTAGATTTATGGAAACAATGAACCATCAACTTCAATGTGAAATTGTGGAGGTTTGAGTAATAAAGGGGAAACCGTTTGGAGAGTCACAGGCGTAACCACGGGGATTTTATGAGTCAATTTTCTCTCAAAAAGAGAAAAATAACTGATAGAAAGCTTAGAAATACTGAAACTAGTTTAGAGAGTCTGAAAGTTTAAACAGTTTGAAGGCTCAGTGTTTGAGGTTTCATGGCTTTGAGAAAGCTTTACTAAAAAAAATCCTATTATATATATATTGTATATGTATATCACAAATTAATCGCACATTTTTTATTTATTTATTTTTTATTGATTTGTCAAGTATTTAACACTCTTATCGACATGGGAGTGGGCACATATGCTGCTTTATGTACAGTGCCTTCAGAAAGTATTCAGACCCCTTCACTTTTTTCACATTTTGTTATGTTGCAGCCTTATGCTAAAATCAATAAAATTACTTTTTTTCCTTATCAATCTACACTCAATACACCCTAATGAAAAAGTGGAAAAAGCGGAAAATTTATTAAAAGGGAAAAACTGAAATATCACATTGACATAAGTATTCAGACCCTTTACTCAGTACTTAGTTGAAGCACCTTCGGCAACGATTACAGCATTGAGTCTTCTTGGGTATGACGTGACAAGCTTTGCACACCTGGATTTGGGGATTTTCTGCCATTCTTCTCTGCAGATCCTCTCAAGCTCTGTCAGGTTGGATGGGGACCGTTGGTGGACAGACATTTTCAGGTCTCTCCAGAGATGTTCGATTGGGTTCAAGTCAGGGCTCTGGCTGGGCCACTCAAGGACATTCACAGAGTTGTCCCTAAGCCACTCCTGCGTTGTCTTGGCTGTGTGCTTAGGGTCATTGTCCTGTTGGAAGGTGAACCTTCGGCCCAGTCTGAGGTCCTGAGCACTCTGGACCAGGTTTTCATTAAGAATATCTCTGTATTTTGCTCCGTTCAGCTTTCCATTGATCCTGACTAGTCTCCCAGTCCCTGCTGCTGAAAAACACCCCCAAAGCATGATGCTGCCACCACCATGCTTCACCGTTGGGGTGGTATTGGGCAGGTGATGAGCGGTTCCTGGTTTCCACCAGACATAACGCTTAGAATTGAGGCCAAAAAGTTTAATCTTGGTTTCATCAGACCAGACAATATTGTTTCTCACAGTCTGAGTGTCCTTTAGGTGCCTTTTTGCAAACTCAAAGCAGGCTTTCATGTCCGTCTGGCCACTCTGCCATAAAGCCCAGATCGGTGGAGTGTTGCAGTGATGGTTGTCCTACTGGAAGTTTCTCCCATCTCCACACAGGATCTCTGGAGCTCAGCCAGAGTGACTATTGGGTTCTTGGTCACCTCCCATACCAAGGCCCTTCTCCCCCGATTGCTCAGTTTGGCCGGGCGGCCAGCTCTAGTGAGAGTCCTGGTTGTTACAAACTTCTTCCATTTACAGATGATGGAGGCCACTGTGCTCTTGGGGACCTTCAATGCTGCAGAATTTTTTTGTAGCCTTCTCCAGATCTGTTCCTCGACACAATCCTGTCTCTGAGCTCTGTAGGCAGTTCCTTCAACCTCATGGTTTGGTTTTTGCTCCGATATGCATTATCAGCTGTGAGACCTTATAAAGACAGGTGTGTGCCTTTCCAAATCATGTCCAATCATTTGAATTTACCACAGGTGGACTCCAGTCAAGGTGGAGAAACATCTCAAAGATGATCGAGGGAAATGGGAGGCACCTGAGCTAAATTTCAAGTGTCATAGCAAAGGGTCTGAATACTTATGTCAATGTGATATTTCAGTTTTTCCTTTTTAATAAATTTGCAAAAATTTCTAAAATTCTGTTTCCACTTTGTCATTATGGTGTATTGCGTGTAGATTGATGAGGAAAAAAAGTAATTTTATTGATTTTAGCATAAGGCTGCAACATAACAAAATGTGAAAAAAGTGAAGGGGTCTGAATACTTTCTGAAGGCACTGTATATATTTATTATTGGAAATCCATTAACATCACAAAACAATGACAGATATTGTCCAGAAACCCTCACAGGTACTGCATTTAGCATTAAAAAATATACTCAACTCATAACATGGCAAACTGCAGCCCAACAGGCAACAACAGCTGTCAGTGTGTCAGTGTGCTGACTTGACTATGACTTGCCCCAAACTGCATGTGATTATCATAAAGTGGGCATGTCTGTAAAGGGGAGACTCGTGGGTACCCATAGAACCCATTTACATTCACTGATCTGGAGGTCAGAGGTTAAGGGACCCCTTTGAAGAGAGCTATGACAGTTGTTCCTCGCCAAAATTGAACACAAGTTTGGAGCGTTATTTAACCTCCTTCTCGACAAGCTAGTATGACATGGTTACTAACAATGGATTCCTTAGGTTTTTTCTAGTTTCAAATGATATCTCCACTTTAGCTTTAAAACTGAGCCTGCTACAACTTCCGTAATATCAATTGTGTTCATGCATTTAAGAAATTAGTGTTGTTAACTTTAACTTTGACAGCCCTGATATATATATATATATATATATATATATATATATATATATATATAAACTGGAGAAAAAAAGTTTTGAAACTTGTGTTTGGTGGATTATTTCTCTGTTGTCCCAATGCTAATTGTCATTGTATTTTACATCGTTGGGAAGCCTGTTTATTTACCTTCACAATGATGTCCAACTTGTAAGGATCATGCATTTGTGGGGTGAGCAGCACAGCTGATTATGTGGGTAGCGCCCAAGAAAAATTGCCAAAATGCTCTGCCAATGGTAAACAGTGAGTTGACATTGGGTGAAGGCGGGGGGGTACACCCTGGACAGGTCTCCAGACCATCACAGGGTTGACACATAGAGACAGACAACCATTCACGCTCACATTCACACCAACGGCTAAATTAAAGTCAACAATGAACCTAACCTGCATGTCTTTGGACTGTGGGAGGAAACCGGAAAACCCGGAGTAAACCCATGCTAACATGGGGAGAACAGGCAAACTCCACACAGAAGGGCCCCAAGCCGGGTTTGAACCTGCAACCAAGAAACAAAACTGGGTGACAGTTTTGAATGTTTCTGGTATATCAGGTCTCTCACAGTATCTCATGCTGTGTATTCTATTTAAAAACACAGGAAATTAAACCAAAGATGTGGACCAGTTTGGGGGGTGTCACATGGTCTCTATCATCTCTCTATATTCTGTATTCATGTTGCAGTGCAAGGCTGAGAAACTGGGAGCATGTTAACAGGGTCTGTAGTTCCCGTGCAGCTGAGTCTGATTCAGCTCGTCATCTGTTCTGTATCATCAGCCACTGAGGCTCATGGGTAATGTAGTATTTTGTGGAACTTTATAATGAGTCATTTTCAAAGCAAAAAGCCACTGTGCACTACCTGCTCAGCAGCTAACAGCACACAGTTAGAGACTATTGCTTGTGAACATATTGGAGCATTTAGCAGATATAGAGACAGATATTTCCCTCAGGAGTTGGTGGAGACCAAACACAGAGATAAAAGAGAGTCAATATTTGACTTTCATTCATCAGGTGGACACAAACACAAAGACTCCTAATGAATGTTGATCTGTAACTGCTGGATGTGGAAATAAGCCACTGATTGCTAACTAACAAGTTCACGTTGAGTGCGGATGGATCATCCAGGTGACTTCTGTATTGAGGAACATTGAGGTTAACCTTCAAAATGGGAAGTTTTCCCACTTTGTTTCTGTACTCCCAACGCATTTTTATTGAAGGTGTCGCAGGAGTGCGTACGAGGCAATAGAACTGACGACCCAGTCGGAAACTGACGGAAGCGCTTCAAAGGTTCAGAAAGAAAGAAACATGGATGTTCGGAGTGGTTTCATCTTTTTGCTCTGCTTAATGGAACTCACCTGTGCAGAGCCGGTGAAATTCCTTGATTCCTCCTCGGGCAAAGTCGCCATAGAGGACATTAACCCAGCCATGCCAGCTACACAAAGGACAGTCCTACAGTGTCAATGTGACATTCAACAGTGCTGTGGAGAGCCAGACGAGCACAGCGGTGGTTCACAGCATTACTGCGGGAGTTCCCGTCCCCTTCCCCATTCCCAAAGAAAAAGGCTGCAAGTCTGGAATTCAGTGTCCCATCCTGAGGCACAAAGTATCACAATCTGGACCCGCATCCCAGTATCCTACAAAGCTGGCCGTGGAGTGGGAACTGAGAGACAACAACAAAAAAGAGCTGTTCTGCATCAGGTTCCCTGTTCCGATTGTGAGCTAAGCTAGGAACAATACCTCTCTAAAATGTAAATAACATTAACATTTTATTCATTCATAAAATTGCTTTTTAAGATGTACAGTATGTCTTTCAGCAGTTTGCAAGACTTTGCCGCACTCACATCTCGAATCCTGCTGAAATGAATAATCTGCGGATTTTTGCTTCCTAACAGTCGATTTGAAGAGATGTTATGCGGTTAATGTTCATGTGAATGACTGAACCACATTCCACTGCAGTGCAAAAATCGTGTCTTACTGGCTGCTGTGTAGTCAGAAAAGGTACATACTGTACTTTTTCTTTACTAAAACATTTGTAATATTTCTTACTGCCCTTGTACTGCTAGACATATAAAATTGGATATTGTAAATGGAAATAAATTATTACAACGGAGTATTAGGGCCACATTGAGGGGGGAAAAAAATCGGACATTTCGAGAATAAAGTCATAATATTACAAAAAAAAGTTGTAATATTACGAGAATAAAGTCATAACTTTAGGATAAAAAAAGTAATTTTCATCCTCCACAAAAGAGTCAGTTTCCCCATCAGGTCCGTGTGGTTCTTTCTTTGGAACAAAAACTGTTTCTTGCACAATCCTCTCCAGCTCCTGATACTGATGATAATGTGCTGCTGATGAGCCAAAAGATGAAGTATTATTTGTGAAACCTAAACTAAAGTAGAACTTCACAAGATGCTCCACGTTCCTCATTTTCACACAGGCAGCCCGCTGCTCTATTTCCCCTCTAAAATAACACCTCAAATTACTACTTTATAATATTATGACTTTATTCTCCTAATACTATGACTTTATTTCTGGTAAACCTATGACTTTACTCTCGTAATATTATGACTTTATTCTCAAAATTACATTTATTCTTTTTTTTCCTCAATGTGGCCCTCCGTCGTAAATTATTTAGAGCAGAAAATCAGGTATAGATGGCTGGAAGTGGACAAACTGGTCAGGAGAAAGAGCTGAAGGGCTGACGAGATAATGAGGTGCAGGTGTGTCAGCAGGTGGGGATGATTTGGGAATGTGAAGAGGTGAGCAGGTTTGGTGGGAAAGGCCGAGGACATCTGGTGGACAGGTGGAGAACGGCAGGTGTGGAGATGGTGTTGGGCCTGGAGGAAAGTGAGAGGTGGCTGGAGACGGGGACAGAGTGGAGGATGAGCAAAATAAAATAAACCGAGGCAGCTGCCACACAGAGGGAATATTACACGTACCATCACACTGGAACTGTTTCACTTGTACTGTGACCCTAAAAGGATGTAACGCTGTAGTGGTGTTGCCTCCATGTTGCACCAGACTGTTTGTTTTACAGTGTGCTGTGTTGGAAACAGCAGTCAGCTGACTGGAGGACACTGCAGGAGTCACTATCAGCACAGCGGTGAGTCACTGCACATGATATGAGCTGCTCTCTCTGTTTCCTGGTCACACCTTCTATCAAACACTCTGAGCAGCCGATTTCAACTCTGCAGTGTCTCCATCTAGAGTACGTCAACACTTTTGTAAACACATCTTTTTCTCTATGTTTCAGCTCTCCATCCAGATTAAAACAGCACCCAAAAAAACAATGCTTTTCCAAAACGACCTCAGTAAACATGTACGTAAATCTTAAAACAACAGTTTGGTGTTTAAGTGAGATTCAACGGAAGTAGCTACTTAGATCTTTTACTTAAATGTCCCATATCGTGCTCATTTTCAAGTTCTTACTTGTATTTTGTGTTCCTACTAGAACATGTTTACATGCTGTAATGTTCAAAACCTTTATTTTCCTCATACTGTCTGCCTGAATATACCTGCATTTACCCTCTGTCTGAAACGCTCCGTTTTAGTGCATTTCAACGGAATTGCAACGGAATTGCGTTGCTAGGCAACAGTTTGGGTCCATGTTTACTTCCTGTCAGCTGATGTCATTAACATACACTGCAACAGGAAATAAACTGGGATACATTTAGAACGTTTAAAACCGTGTAATGGTCTACATATTGTATAATTGTGACATCACAAATGGACAGAAATCCTGATGGCTTGTTTCAAACGCACAATTTCTGAATATGGCCTATGCGTATTTTTCTGTATATTGAACGTTTCAATACTTTCACAGTATTTATATAGCACTTAAACCTGCTTTATAATATAACAGACATGACAATCTCACTTTTTACAATATGGGACCGGTAAATACTGCAATGTAGAAATACTCTGTTACAAGTAAAAGTTCTGCATTTAATATCTTACTTAAAGATCCCATATTATGCTCATTTTCAGGTTCATACTTGTATTTTGTGTTTCTACTAGAACATGTTTACATGCTGTAATGTTCAAAAAAACCTTTATTTTCCTCATACTGTCTGTCATACTGTATTCACCCTCTGTCTGAAACGCTCTGTTTTAGGACATTTCAACTGAATTGTGTTGCTAGGTAACAGCTTGGGTGTTTACCATGTTTACTCCCTGTCAGGTGATGTCATTCCATTCACTGCAACTAGAAATAAAGAATGTATATTGCCAAGAAGTGAAAGTCAGTTGATCATTCCATTGCAACGTCAGGGCACAGCAGCAGCGCTACGCTTCCACCATTTGGACACTTTGGAAGCGACAACCAGACGGCAATAAAACGTCCGCCTACAAAAGCAAAACAAAAGCATTTCTATTCTATTGTCACATTCTACCGAAATGGCCTGTGTTGAACAATAAAAAATCATAAATATGATAAGCCTTTTCAGTCCAAAATGGCGGCAGCGGCTGTTGTCAAAAAACACCACCGCTGCTGTTGTCTCTTTGCCGGAAATAAACTGGGACACATTTAGGATGTTTATGTTTAAAACTGTGAAATGGTCTAAATATTGTTAATTTGTGACATCACAAAATTACAGAAATCCTGACAGCTTGTTTCAGATGCACATGGACATTTCTGACTACAGGATGTGTGTATTTCTCTGTGGATTGAGCGTTTCGATACTTTCATAGTATTTGTGTAGAACTTAAACCTGCTTTATAATAAAAAAGACATGAAAAATCTCACTTTTTTTCCCAATATCAGTCCGTAAAAGTACAAGTACTAATATTAGCTTCAAAATACTGAATACTGAAATTTCAAAAGTAAAAGCACTCATTATGCAGAATGACCCATTTCAGAAAAATATGAAATATATTATTGGATTATAATTATTGATGCATTAATGTGTTCATCACTTTAATGTTGCAGCTGCTAAAGGTGGAGCTAATTTTTACTTTATATACTGCTGGGTAGTTTAATCTATAATAATACATCATCATCATTTATTAATAGATTATATTTTGTATTAATAATCTCAATCTGCAAAGTAAGTAAGTAAGTTATCAAATATATGTAGTGATGTAAAAAGTACATATTTTCCCTCTTAGATGTAGTGCAGTAGAAGTATTAAGTTGCAGGAAATATAAATACTCAAGTAAAGTACAAGTACTTCAAAGTTGTAGTGAAGTAACTTGAGTAAATGCACTACATGTAAATGAGAACAACTAAATGGTGAATTTGTATGTGTGTGTTGACCCAGTTGTTGCAGGCCGCTGACACACAGAGTTATCTTTAGTCATCCAGCAGGAAGACTGAGGGTGATGGCAGCTGCTCGGTTGCCTAGCAACAGGCGTGGACTGTTTACAGTGGAAGTTAACAGACGCCTGCATGACCAGAGTGAAGATGACATACATACATGTGCTGTTCATATGTTGTTCATGTTAACTCAGTAGTGGAACAACTAAGTACATTTACTCAAGTACTGTACCTAAGTATGAATTTGAGATACTTGCACTTGTGTAGTATTTTCTTTTCATGCTACTTTATACTTCTGCTCCACTACATTTTATCTGACAGCTTTAGTTACTTTACAAATTAAGATTTTTAAACACAAAACATAGGAAGAGTTTATAAAATATGATGTTTGGTTATAGATGAAACTCCTCAACAGTTTATACAGCTGAAACCATTAGTCCATTAATCAATCAGTCGATTGACAGAAAATTAATTAATTCAACTATTTTCATGGTTGAAGTCATTTTTCATGTAAAAACATTTCATGGTTCCAGATTTGCTGCTAATAATGGTAATGTATTAGTAATAATGTTGAGGTCTGGACTGTTGGTTGGACTAAACAAACATTGTGAAGGTGTCACTTTGGGCTCTGGGTCATTGTGACGCCATTTCTCACTATTTTCACTATTTCTAAAAAACAAAAATTGTACTCGTAGTACTTTTACTGCAGTAAAGGATCTGAATACTTCCTCCACCACTGCAGCAAGTGAAGCATCAAAGACGGACAGATAATCAGAAAGCATCCGTTCATTAGTACCTTTTATAACATTCAGTCAGTCAGTACGTCCACCCACATCCTGTTTATCTCAACAACATGACGTTAAACTCTGAATCTTTCCATCTGAATGAGAATTAAATTAACTTGCAGCACATTTTCAACAAACAAGCTTCAGCCTTTGCTTCCATCTGAGCATCCTTGAGGTTACATGCAAAAAAATAATAATCATTATGGAATGTCCGAATTACAAGTCTGTTTCCCAACTTAGATTGTTTCTCTCTTTTTTGTGCTCTTCTTCTTCTTCTTTCTTGTTTTTGCTTTTTTGTTTTTAGGAGGAATTGCATTAGCAGTGGGGGATGTCTTACTTTCCTCTTTAGGATTGAAACAGCTTATTCTTCTTTCAAAAGGTAACAAAACATTGGTCACAAAAATGAGAAATACTGAACTCTTTACCTGTTTTTTTCGGTCTTAAATGCACCGTATGTCTGCTGCTAGGGGTCTCTCAATAAAACAATAACAAAAGGCTGAGTTTGGTGGCATCGTGAAGTACCGTGGGATCATTGGAGTTGTTGTCTTCACCACCATTGACGTCATTGAAGTCCCAGTTAGGATTGCTTCAGCGTTTGCCGTTCAGGAGGTTTTACCTGGATCCGAATTATCCGCAGAGGACCTGAAAAAATCAACGTATCACCAACGCCGTTCAGCAGACACCGTGTGTGCTGGTTAGCTGCCACTAACGTTTGCTCAGCCTGTTTCTCTGATGACTTAAGATCAAGACGTCCGGTTAAAATATATATACATAAGTGTATCGTAAAAATGTGTCTTAAAACTGGATAAAAAGTCAATCTATGACAGCTTCTGGTAGACAACCACAGTACTGACGCTCGCACAAAGGAGATGTGTCGCCACTGACAGGCGACCAAATGAAACGCAACCCTTATCTTGATTAAAACTACAGATTTCTCTGGTTTGAAAGTTGTTGGAAACATTTGGAAAAATGTAAATACACAACTCAACAAAATAGACCTAAACATAGTTCTAGTAGTTTTTAGACAATTTAATGCAGAAAAGTTACATATTATACCTTTAACGGGACTGTTTGTAAGAATCAGAAAAGTCTTGTTAATGTCTAGTCAGCGTCCTGTTGCTCGCGCTTGTGCTCGCTCTACATAGACATGAACGAGCATCGCTCTAAACAGTGAGGCGACACACGTCAGCTAAAAGCACAATATCACTCTATATTTCAGCTGCTTGGCAGTAATGTTAGCTGACCAGACGAAGGTCTCTCCATGAATCAATGCTGATCCTAGTGTTGGATTTTCATGCCTCAGCCTCCCGACCGCGGCCAGAGGGAACAGGGGAGACACCGGAGTTTTGGTCGGAGACGATAACATTTCTCTCTGCAGAGCCCCGTCACTTCACAAGACACGGGAAACCTCTGTTGGTCTGGAGGAGCTGCAGCAGTTATTTCTGCACAAACGTCCACTGTACATTCACTAGATATTCTCAGAGCTAAACCAACTCTTCTGCAGTGTGGAGTGTGCGCGCATGCACGACTGTGGACTCCGGCCCTGGAGACCAAAGCTACGGTCTCCCCCGCGTCCTCCGACTGCGGCCAACACTGTTTAACAGACAGGCTTCACTAGATACAACCAAGAGGTTTTGGTGCTTCCGTGTAGTTTGTGTTGGAGTCTTGTCTGAACAGCGTAGCCACACGCGAGCGCGCATGGGACACCGACCCGCAAAGATTTATACGTGTAAGAAGTTACAAACACTCCCTTTAAAGTCAATTACTTTAAAATACTTGAATCAGCCTGAAAAATACCAACCATATTTAGGTTATAATAATGTTATCAAAAACCCCAACATACACCGAAACATAACTTAAACCTAATTCTAAACCTCAAACAGAAGGTGAGGACAAGACCAAATGTCCTCTGACACTCAAACTAGTCCTCACAAAAATAGAACTACAAGAATACACATACATGCACGCACGCATTCACAGGCACACGCACGCACACGCACACGCATGCACGCACACGCACGCACGCACGCACGCACGCACGCACGCACGCACACACACACACACACACACACACCTCAGCTTCACCCACTGGGAGACAGAGATGAGGGGGAGGGGGATTACACAGCACTTTTCACTTTCTCTACTGATGTCTGCTGTCTGAGTATTTATAACACACACACACACACACACACACAACAGATGCCCATTCCTGATGTAATACGCTCAGTCAGGAGGTAGTATGTGTGTTGATTCCAGTTGATATTTCCATGGATTAAAGGTGTTGTTGCTGTCGGTTTGGTGGAAAATACTCTGCAGAGCTGGCTGATGGGAAACATTTCTGAGGTGTGGCGAGGCATGATGATGTGTGTGTGTTTGTGTGTGTGTTGTTATGATAATTAATGCATTCTTAAATCCATTCAGATGTGAGGATAAAGTCCAAAATGTATTTATATGGTGGACGCATTGATTATGCTAATGATCACTCAGATCCTTTATTGTAGTAAAAGTAGTAATACCACACTGTGAAAACACTCTGGTACAAGTCAAAGTCATGCAATCAAATGCTCACTTAAAGCGGAACACCACCTAAATGAAGAATTACAATATGTTATTTCCATGGCCGAGTAAAGTTCAATCAATATTTGTGAACATGAGCTCCTCTCTGTCAAAGCCAGAAACCGGAGAAGTAATGCCCGGTTCAGACTACACGATATCAGCCCGATATCAGCCCGACACGGCCGTCGTAGGGGATTGGGAACGATAAATGAGTGTCGTGTGCGAAAATTGATCCTCTTATCTCGTGTAGTGTGTCATAGTACACGCCAACCGACGCCACGTCTGGGACGCCCCACAACACCCCGAGGAAAAGTCCAGCCTCTCAGGATTTCAGTCTTGACACGCCTAGTGTGACATCTCTAACGATGTGTTCCTTTGCGTTGACCAATCAGGTGCTCTCTCCAGCGCGCAGTCCCAGTCAGGTCTCTTGGTAGTAAACAAACATGGAGAAAAGGAGGAGGGATGCCGAGGTTTGCTGCTGTCAGGTTGGCCAAACTGACTGAAGTATGGACAGCCCATACCGTTCTCTCTGTGCCACCCAGGAGCGCATCCACAACACGCATCCTTTCTTTTCTTTTTCTTTTCTTTTTCACACACTAACCTGCATGTCTTTGGATTGTGGGAGGAAGCCGGAGAACCCGGAGAAAACCCACGCTAACACGGGGAGAACATGCTAACTCCACACAGAAAGACCCCAAGCTGGGTTTGAACCTGCAACGCTCTTTCTGCGAGGCGACAGTGCTGACCAGGACCGCCGTCAGGCGCGGGCAAAGGGTACAGCTGTCCCTGGGCCCAAAGTCAGGGGGGGCCCAAGGCCAGGGTCATGCAAAGGTCTATGGTTGACCCTTATATGGGATCAAGAACAACACTTAACTTACTGACCTATAACACTGACAGTAAAAGTTAAATATATTTACATGATAAATAAACATATTGGTATCATTAAAACACCTTTCAACTTATCATTTCATACCCCCCCCCCCATAAACTATTATCAGGTCGTTATGAAACTGTGGCGGGCATAATTAACGGGAAACAGCTGATCGATGAGAGATGGCGTCATCTACACGGATTCAGATGTCCCAAATCCTAAATATAAATATGATGTAATGGAACTTCCTGCTGTTCCTGCCCCTATATTATAAAGTAACTGATAGTGAAGATGACAGAAGTTGAGTTGATTAACTACATTCACATGATTTGAGTCAAGTGATTCACATGTTTTGTTATTTCAGAGTTCTTTTTGCCATAGGTTTATTTTATTAATAGTTTAATTTAAAATCAATACACAGGCTGGATAAGACCTGGGACCCTTAAAGTAACCCTGTTTATTTCCATTGAATAATTGAGCATTTAGACATTAACCATCATTGTTGCATGTCTTGATAAACCACAGTGAAGTGTCAATAAATAAATAATAAATAAGGTCTATGATTCTAAATTAGAAAAGTTCTGATCTGTCAGGAATAGATGTGGTTTTAAATATTAATAACTCTAACAGACTGTGGGATAAAACACACTAGAAGCCTGATTCTCCTTTACAATAATTCACTAGCTACATGTTTACAATCAGGCAGGCAAACTCATTAAAATACAAACTAATTAAGATCAGTGTATATGATGGAATAGTAGCATTAGAATGTACCACAGGTCACCAAATTTGGATTTTATAAAGAAAAATTCTCCGGGGTGGCATGCCCCCGGACCCCCCTAGCTGGCTATTATCTCCCCCTGGCTTTCTATTCCACATCCTTGTGGATGGCCCTGATCAGGGCCTCAACAAAATAAAAGCCAGGGTACAGAGAGATCAAGAAAATGAAAGGATCAGAGAGGCAATGAACACATTTGTGGAGAAGCAGCAGGTATGACAGGTGAAGCTGAACGTATAAAGATGAGGAGCAATAGGCAGACTAGCAAATAAAACCCGCTAGCAGGCTCATTTTTAAAGTTGGAATGAAGATACTGGTATCATATGAAACTGGGCGACCTGGAGTCAGGGTGGATGAGGGGCCCAATTTGGAAAGTCTGTCCCCCTGCACATAATTCCTAACGGCTGGCCTGGTGCTAACCACTGCTGTTTTAGGGGTCGGTGTCTTGCTCAAGGGGGCAAACTGGCACTTCTCCAGTTACCAGTCCACTCTCCATACTTGAACTTGAACCTGCAACCCTCCAGTTCCCAAGCCAAGTCCCTATACAGACTGAACCCCTAGCTACTGGCTGTCAGATAAATGTAGTGGAGTAAAAAGAACCATATTTACCTCTGAAATGTAATGGAGTAAAAGTATTAAGTGTAGTATGAATGGAAATACTAAAGTAAAGTACAAGTACCTTGAATTTGTACTTAAGCACAGTACATGAGTTAATGTACTTAGTTACATTCCACTACTGGTGAATCCCACTTGAACACTCATACAGAGAAGCCACACAGAAAAATGTAAAAGAGGTTTACAATAAGAATATGGAAATGTTTCTGCACGAGGCTCAATGTTTCTACGTTGAGCTGCAGTGACGAGATAGAAACACCAAGAGCCAATTTGATCCTAAATCCACAATGTATAACAATAACAATATATATTTTTTGTCCTCCATCATTTATATCATAATCAGAAAACGGTTTATTGCCAAATATATTATGTAATATAATATATATATTGCAAATATTGACCAAGGAATGTGCAAATGTTGAGGGGATATGAAGAAGAAGAAGAAGCAGTACATTAGGAAGCAATCTAGAGAGTGCTGCAGGAATGAGTCCTACAACCCGGCAATGAGTCAGCATTTGGGCACTTCCTGTTCCCTCGTCTGGAGGTCAATGGGTTATATGAATGGGTTTTTAGTTAGATGCCTGTAATAAGGCCTGTGGTTAACACAAGCTGAAGAGGTTTTAACGTTTTGTTCTACGATATAAAATACATCAATAAATACCCCACTCATGAATTTTGAAGCTGCTCTGTGTATTTAAAAAGGCGGTTGCTAACAAGTGGCTAAATGAGACAACTAAACGTCATCACGCCGACTCATCCTCCTTTACAGTCTCGTTGAGTTTACTTGCACTCATGTGAACGTGGTGTAGTTTGTTTAAATGGTAAATGGACTTGCATATTTATAGCTCCTTTCTAGTCTTCTGACCACTCAAAGCTCTTCACACTACATGTCAGCATTCACCCATTCACACACACATTCACACACTGATATCAGAGGCTGCTAAGATGCCAACTTTGCCCATCAGGATCTAATCTAAATACTCATTCACACACTGATAGCACAGCCTTCGGTAGCTATTTGGGGTTCAGTATCTTGCCCAAGGACACTTTGACATGTGGACTGGAGCAGCCGGGGATCGAACCACCAACCTTCCGATTGGTGGACGACCTGCTCTACCCTCTGAGGAGCTTAAATTAGCTTAATTTAGTTTAATGTTTGCTTTTTACTACTGGCGATTGCATTTACATTTCAAAAGTCATAAAAGTGGTGTTCATTTGTGAAGATTATGTTGCTGAACAAAACGTGTAAGTATCAGAAACGTTTGTTTGCCACGGAGCTTATTTTCTGAAATAATCCAAAACACAATGGAACTAAAATGGCACTCGGAGAGCGCAGACCTCCGCCAACCTGCCCGAGTACGATTGCCCCCCCCCCTCTCTGTGCAGCTTGCGCCATCAACCACATGTATTTTTGTTTATGTTGAGATCAGCGTCATGAACGCATCATCAGTTACACTGCGCATGTCCTAAAGCCTGTGATGTTAATGCACAGCCTGAGCGGAGTTATTAAAAGAAATTCCCGAAGCCGGATAATGATCCGGATCGCCACCAAAATCTAAAAGATTGTTCATTGTGCCACACCCCACCCCTCCAAAAAATGTAATTTAAATCCATCCCGGACTTTTGGAGTTATTGTCCAAACGGACAAAGCAACAAAGCAACAAACCAACAACCAACAAACCAACGCCAGTGAAAACATAACCTCCTTCCTAGGCCTTTGACCTTGGAGGAGGTAATAATCTCATTGGCATTTTGTAGAGGGAACCAGAGTGATGCTAACTTTCTGGTTGGCCTACAAAATTACATCATCCCTGGAGCACTCTATTAATGGCCAGTAAATATCTGTCTGTCTGTCTGTCTGTCTGTCTGTCTATCTGTCTTTCTCTCTATCTTTGTGTCTATCTGTCTGTCTGTCTGTCTGTCCGTCCGTCTGTCTGTCTCTATCTATGAAAAGGATGATTGTGAACAGATCCTTTAATACCCAGGGAGAAAAGAAAAGGTGTGGTTGGAAAATCAAAGAAGCTGTGTCATGCCGGGCCAGCATCTCTCTCACACACACACACACACACACACACACACACACACACACACACACACACACACACACACACACAGCAGGAAATCGATATAGGGTGACGGAGCCAAGTGGTTGTGAGTCAGCACTGAATCTTTGCATCTCTTTCTCTTTTTGTTCTACTCTTTTGACCTAAAATTGGGAGAAACTCTGGTTAAACTAAAGCAGACTGTAGACTAAATACAGACATTGAAGCATAAATCTAACTGCTGTGTTACTTGTCCAATTACGTTTTTATATAGTGAGCACTAAAACATCCAAAAGCTTTATTATTAATAGCAAAAACAAATTGCCGTTAATGTGTTATTATCGTGTTAACTTTGACAGCCCCAGAATAAAATCATTAACATGTAAGCAGCATTTCAATGTTGTCAAGGGAGAGTTAGCTTTAACAACTTGATATACTGTTGTGTACTTTAATCTATAATAAAAGTACAAGATTTTCCTCTGAAATGTAGAGGAACGTATAAAATATCATAAAATGGAATTACTCTATTACAAGTAGAAGTACATCAGCATTGTACTTTTGTACAGAGTGAATGTACTTTGACTGATTGATTTATTTCCATGTCTTCTACATGGATCTTTAACTGTTGAGGATGATGACTTTTTACCTTCTAGGACGTGTTAGCTTTAGCTCAGTCTGTTAGCATGATGGACGCCATCAACTGCATATTTCACACTCTTTTTTTTTATAAGATTCTCATTTTAAAACAAAGAGTTGGAAATAGAAAGTCACCTGCTATAAACTATAAGCTACCAGGCTCTCTGATCAGATGTGACCTGTTGACAGTCCCTAATGTCAAACTAAACACCTGTCTATATTCCTGGATAAAATAGTGGCGCCCATTCCAGTAGGATGAAGGCCGTCTGCTTTTAGCAGGTCGGGGCGGCCCCAGAAAGAAAACCAGTTATAGACAAAACGAAATAATTACTACAATATTAAGCCAGCCAGCGATACAGTGAAGTACACCTATTCATCTCATCATTACCCCTCACAGCCAAGAGACAATTCATCAATGCAGACTCATCTTGCAAACTCCAAAACTGGAATTCTTTTGTGACTTCCGACTGCTTCATCCTTACCTGACTGGTGCCAACTTGGACTCCTACTAGTGGTGTAATGGATCGGTAAATTTCCAGAAAATGGAAATTTTGCACAATTTCAATAGTGAACATATTTGAGGGGTAAAATTCACATAAAAATACTAGGTATTGTGGCATGTTTTGGTTAAAAGTATGCCCATTTAAAGCAGCAGTAGGCGAGATTGGAGTAAATATGATTAAAAAAAGTTATTTTTATAAAACGTTTGCTATATCCTGACATTAGTGCATGAGACAGGTAATCTAAAAAAAATCATGTGCCTCTGTGTCCTCCGGTGTCCTCCGGTGCTCCTAACGGCATCTGTAGGATTTGACAGGAGGGAGGCAAACAGGACAACGAACAAGACTAGTACCAACAGGACTGGCGAGGGTTGAAACCGGTTTGGGAGAGGTTGACTGCAGACCGGCTTGCGAGTCTTCCCACGGCGCTGAGCAGAGATAAACTCTGCATCACCTCCCGACTGTTTTATCCGTTGTGAGCTCCTCTGAGTTTACAGCAAACTTAAAGGTCCCATATTATGCTCATTTTCAGGTTCATACTTGTATTTTGTTATGTTTACATGCTTTAATGTTTAAAAAAAAACTTTATTTTCCTCATGCTGTCTGCTTGGATATACCTGTATTTACCCTCTGTCTGAAACGCTCTGTTTTAGTGCATTTCAATGGAATTGCAACAGAATTGCGTTGCTAGGCAACAGCTTGGGTCCATGTTTACTTCCTGTCAGCTGATGTCATTCACATACACTGCAACAGGGAATAAACTGGGACCCATTTAGAATGTTTATGTTTAAAACCGTGTAATGGTCTAAATATTGTAGATTTGTGACATCACAAATGGACAGAAATCCTAACGGTTTGTTTCAAAAGCTCAGTTTCTGAATACAGGCTGTGTGTATTTCTCTGTGGATTAAGCGTTCCGATACTTTCACAGTATTTATATAGAACTTAAACCTGCTTTATAATGTAAACGCCATGAAAATGTCACTTTTTACAATATGGAACCTTTAAAGCCTAATTTCCTAATGTTACAGGCCAGCAGAGAGAGAACACATGAAGAGATGGACAGAGAGTATTCTGGGTAAACAGTCGGCCTCTGTTTATAGACTAGTGGGAGTGTGTTTGTTCAGTAGCTTTATTCACAGATTGAGGCCTACTGCCGACACAAAGGCTCTTCTGTTTGACCTGCTGAGTGTGTGTGTGTGTGTGTGTGTGTGTGTGTGTGAGTGAATGAAGACATGTTGGAGGTCCTCATACTGCCTGTAGGGGTTTGGTTCAGACTAGGGTTAGACTGGGGTTAGGGTTAAAGTTAGATCAAGGGTTTAATATGGTGATACTCCAGGAAGTCAGTGTTAATTTAGTCAACAAAATATATGATCAAAATATACTTTATTTTGCGTCAAAACAAGAGTAAAGAAAAAGTGACCGAGTGAAGTGAAGTGAACGAGAACTATGACGATATGTATAAATTTCAACGGAAAAAAACTGCACGATAACTCAGACCCGTTGGGAGGGACCCCGACCGACGTTACTGTCTCTCAGAGGATGTAGCAGGTCCAGTTTTAGAGCTAGAGGGATGCTACAGATATCATATGAAACTAGAAAACATAGGGAATTCATTGGTAAGGATGATAAAGAAGTTGGGTTAAATTTTAGCAAGGAAAAACTGGCATGGCCATCTTTGAAGGGGTCCCTTGACCTCTGACCTCCAGATATGTGAATGTAAATGGGTTCTATGGGTACCCACGAGTCTCCCCTCTACAGACATGCCCACTTTATGATAATCACATAACTGCAGATTCTGAAATGTTCCATTCTGCATAATGAGGTCTTTGACTTCTGGTTCTTTAAGTATATTTTGAAAACCTTTATAGTTTTCAGTAAGGTTCTGAATGCAGGACTTTCACTTGTAACAGAGTATTTCCAGACTGTGGCATTGAGTACTTCTTCCACGTCTGATGCCAGGTCACCTGTTCTTCTAGCTTTTAGTCTTTTGTAGTATTTTATTTATAGAAGATTAGACATATGTTCCAGAAGTTTCCCGTCCTTATTATGAGAAAAATGAGAATGAGAAGTAGGAAACTGTCATTTTAACAATTTTTGTGATTCTCTGCTTTTATAAATAAACAGTTATTTTCATGTTCGACCTCTATATATGTGTGCTTGAAGGCCACTTTAATCTCAGATTGTGAATTTGTTCACCACCTGCTGGCCGTCAGCCATCACTACTTCAGATTTTTACCTGAGTCATCTCACTGAAACCAGGCAACGATCAAAGGTCAAAGGTCGCCTAGATAACAGCGGGATCACATGAACAGGCATGTCTGTGATCAGGATGATCACAATGGGCACAGAATAATAGTTTTCATTGAATAACAAACAGACTTACACATGGAAAAACATCAAATTCAGTGGTTTCTCATTGTGTGGTTCTACTTTTGTGTGATGTGTGACTTTAGTCTGGTTAACCCTCTGAGACCCACAGTAGAGCCGTTTTTGTCTTTTTTAGGGGGGTCCAGGGGGTCTTTAGGGGGAGATAGCAGGTCAGCAGTAGATGTCACATAGAAGTGGTGTACATCATCTGAAAGCTGGAAACCTGAAGATTAATTTGAGATGCAGCTCAACACTGAGTGTCATATTGATCTAGTCATAAATCAGAAATAGACATGAATTAATTAATTAATTAATTAATTGATTAAAATAAATTGTGAAATTTGAAACATTATGATAGAAGTATATGATTTCCATCCCCATGCTCTATTATGTCTCTTAAATTGTTATACAGATTTGGTGCTAAATCTAACAATTTTTTCAAAAATTGATTATACATTACAATAATCCCTCTAAAATACAACATTAATCAATCAATCAATCAATCAAGCTTTATTTATATAGCACCTTTCAAACAAGTCAAAAGCAATTCAACAGTTGTACAGTTTGTACAGTTGTACAGTACAATTGTACGGACGATTGACAAAAAAGTAGAATGTTAAAAATGGATTTAGAGACTAATGCACCAAAACAACCAATATAAAAGTTCATTGAATAAGAAAGCAATAAAAGATGGGTATTTAAGATAATAAAAGATAAATGAAATACAAGGAAATAAAATAACAATAAAAATAAATAAAAGTTATGAAACTACACAGAATAAGCAGATTGTATTAAAATAATGACATTTTTATAAAATAGAATAAAAGAGATAATGATCAGCAATAAAATGTTGATTAAACAAAATATAGTAAAATAAACACTATAATGATGATGATAAATAAAATAAGTATAAACAATAAAACCATAAAATTATAAAATTATAAAACACTAAATAAAAGCCAGACTAAATAGATGGGTTTTTAGTTTACGTTTAAAAATATCAATATTTTCAGCTCCTCTCAGGTCCTCTGGAAGGTTGTACCAGCGGCTGGGAGCGTAAAGGCTGAAAGCAGCATCACCAAATGTTTTTGTTCTGCTTTGTGGAACCACTAAAAGAGAAGAACCGGAGGATCAGTGGGGCCTTCCTGGTTCATAAACCAAAAGCATTTCTGCAAGGTAGTCTGGTGCAAGGCCATGTAGTGCCTTATAAACTAATAAAAGAATTTAAAAATAAATATGAAAACTAACAGGTAACTAGTGTAAAGACTTTAAAATAGGCGTAATGAATTAAGACACCAAGACCTTGAGGAAAACCATAGAAAAAGACACGCTGTTATTTGGCATCAAAAACTTTTGACATTTGGAAATTTCTACAATAACTGCATTTTTGGTGATTGGATGGCGAGCAACTTCTGTTCTGAAAACTGCTCAGAAACCTAAGCTAATATACATAAACCATCCATCCTCTGAATGCTCTAGGTCTCTAGTCTGATCCATCCATCCTCTGAATGCTCTAGGTCTCTAGTTCGATCCATCCATCCTCTGAATGCTCTAGGTCTCTAGTTTGATCCATCCATCCTCTGAATACTCTAGGTCTCTAGTCTGATCCATCCATCCTCTGAATACTCTAGGTCTCTAGTTTGATCCATCCATCCTCTGAATACTCTAGGTCTCTAGTTTGATCCATCCATCCTCTGAATACTCTAGGTCTTAAACACAGAAACTTAATCTTTTACATAACGATTACAAGAACTTGTGTGTTTTTTAAGTGTTTTTCTGCCATAAACAGAAGTTATAACAGGTTATTAATAGCTGATGTTTATTGCTTTGTGGGAAGTTTGGAGTCATTCAGCTGTGGTTATTCTTCCTTTCAGATTAAATTTTCACTCGAAGATGTGCTCCATGAGCCGGGCTCCCTCCAGGTCCGGGGACAAGACCCTGGTCCCGCTCTGGTCCAGCAGGACAGACAGGACAGCCTGGCTCAGGTCAGCCCGGTTCAGCTCAGAGCACAGAGATGCCACGACGATCCAAACGTCCACTGGAGAGCTACTGTCCTGCAGGATCACCTCCTCCAGAACCCCTGAGAGGATCGAGACACACAGCGAGGTCAGAGGTCACCTCAGGTCAGATGTTCATTTGGTTTGCTTCTTCCTCCTGCTTATTTTATCAATGATCAGATTCAGGATTCATCTTTCCTGCCCTGTGATGAGTGGCATCTTCATCACTACATATTAAAATAAGCACTTTTGTTTGTTCAGGACCTTATTTTAGTGAACCTGAGTGTGAAAAGCAAGCAGAGCACCAGAGATGTGTCGGTATCATTGTGGCCAAAAATATCAGTAATGTCACAATATTCATCAAACGTCCCTGTATTACTGCTATTAGAGCTGAAATAGAGCTAAATTACTCGTGTTTTCATGTATGTTCTGCTGCAACGCGCATGAAAACATGGCTATTAATTGTTGAAAAAGGACATTTGTAAAAGCACAGAGCATAATAGCGATGGACCGCAGCACATTTATATTGGGCTATTATAAGCCGATAGCACTGGTGGTACGGGCGCTATAAATACACCCAGCCGTGCAAAGTCATGACAGTAGTTCTGTTGGAGATTTTTATTTTTGGTAGCTTCCGTCCTATATAGGTATAATGTCTGTTCAGAGGATTTTAAAACCATAAAAAGTGTCAGAATTTGGAGATTTATTGTGTTTTTTGACATGAAAATGGTCAAATTTGCACCACACATCGTCTCTCTGCTGTTTCAGGTACCAACTCATAAAGTTCCAACTCCCAGTGTTATCTTGTGTCTTCAACAAACTTATTTCCACCTGTATTTACTACTTCAAAAGTTTTGTCTGCAACATTGATCATAATGAACCATAACCTGCCCTTGACATTTCAGCATGCAATAATCTTGATGTTATGATCTGGGGTGTTTATTGTGTCACCTCTCAGCCAACACTCAGGCCTAAATTAAAAGCAAAAACGAAGGAGGTAAAGTAAAGGTGTCACATATCATTTACACCTTTAATCTACCCGTTCACTCGGTACCCATAGAACCCACATATCTTGAGGTCAGAGGTCAAGGGGCCAGGTTTTCCTCACCAAAATGTAGTATGACATGGTTGGTACCGATGGATTCATTAGGTTTTTTAATTTTCAGGTGATACCAGTATCTTCACTCTAGCTTTAAAACTGAGCCGCTACAACCTAAAAATCGCAAGTTGTGTAAACGTGTTAAAGAAACTAGTGGCGTTGAAAACAAATTTGCGTTAACGCATTATTATGGCGTTAACGTTAACGGCCCTAGTACAGTAGATTCATGACTGAAACTGAATCTGGTCCTGTGTGTTCCTGTGACTTTGGTCTGTGTTTGAGATAAGATGTGGTCTAAAACAGGCAAAAATGCACGATGCAAAAACACTATTTCATGCCAAAATCTGCACGAAAATGCCACTGCGCTGCCTAACCAGCAGCATTTGTTTGGAGCCAGGAATTGACCAAACAGGCACAAACCCAGTGAGGAGAACTGCACCAGAACTGTGTTTGTGTTACTGCTGGCTTTGAGCCTGCTGACAGTTTGTGTTTACCTCGTCCTCTGCTGACAAAGCTGTCCAGGAGCTGCAGAGCAAGCTGCTGCTGCTGAGGGTCGGCCAGCAGAGCGGAACAGGTCACGCCCACTGACAAGATGGCCGCTCGGCCCTGCTGAGGCGCCGTCAAGAGCTGGAGGAGAGAGAGGCTGGGCGAGCAACACAGAACCCACATACAGTCCTCTGAGAGAGAAAGAGATTCATACACAGATTATTGTGTGAGTTATGCAAGAAAACACACACACACACACACACACACACACACACACACACACAGACAGACCAGCTGTGAAGTACTCGCAGTGGTTCATGAACTTGGCGGCGCTGTGGATCAAGCCTCTCCGGCACATGCTCAGTGCGCTCTTCCTGCCCGACCTGCAGGCCTCGTAGGCCTCGGTGGCCATCGCCAGACACACGTCGGCCACGCTGGAGTTCTCCTGAGCATGCTCAGTCAGGACGTCGCCCACATCCTCAGAGAAGGTCAGTCTGCGAGGATAAAGGGCGTAAAGAGCCGAGCAGCATCAGCAGATCCTAAAAAGTCGCTGATGAGCGGGTGTGTTTACTTGTGGTTGTTGACGGCGTGGGCGACGAGCTGCGTGGCGCCATGCTGCAGGGCACAGTGGACGAGCTGCAGGGAGAGAGCAGCCGGCAGCTCCTTACTGGCCACAACTGTCATCAGCAGGGCCTGGAGGAAGAGGAAGAGAGGGGGGAGAGACCCCGGGGACCCCTTCACACCTGGGAGAGAGAAGATGTGTTTTAATAACAAACATGAAGCAATAAACAGAAACAAAGTCTGTCTTGTTAAGCTGACGGAGGTCTGGAGAGAATCCGTTTTATTGACAGCGAGTTAGAAGAACATCTGTGATTAGTTGATTAGTTTTAAGTCCTTTAATGATGTCACCCCACTGTGTCAGTTACAGTTCTGCTTGCTATATTAGTTTTATTAGACCCCTGAGGTTGAAGCTGTTGTATACGACAGAAAATGACTCTACTTCCTCTTTTTAGATTATCTCTAGAACGCTGCGGTGTAGAGACTTACTTTAACATGCAGCTGCTTCGTCACCAACGTAGCTTTCTAACGTGGTGTCAACTGTGATCGTATTCCTTTCAGATGTTTTGTAATCCAACTTGGAACAACAGTGTTTTTTCAGAGACTTCATAAAAGTAATAAATTCAATAATGAAAGTCTTCTGTGAGCTAACTTTTTGTAGAAAAATGGACAGAAAAACGACAGGCCTTTTCTGTAAGAAATGTGAATATCTTTTGATGAACGTTGGTTAAAATGATCATTTTTTCCCCCCCGATTCCCAAGACTTGGGAAAACATTTTTCAAAAGCCCAAAATCGTATTCCTTATTATTCTCTGTGTGGTTTGAATACATTTCTGCGAAATTCAATTTCCGTATTGTTTTTTCTCTCGTCTTTATGGTCATTTTGATGATTTATACATTCAGGTGACATCACTGCAGCCTGCATAATCTGACAGCCCAGTTTGTCCTGAAAAAAAAAGATGTGTATGTCATGATTAGAAATGTATCTCTTCACCTTAGCCTTTTAATGCATTCTGCCACTTTATGGTCACACTGTGATTGTGTGTTAAATGAGCATTATTTTTATTGATGTCTATGATGCTACTTTATACTATTACCTTTTTTTTCTTACTTTCTGCATTGCTATTTTATACTATTTTATACTATTTTATACTATTTTGTGCTCATTTTAAGTCTATTTTTACTGCTGTGAAGCACTTTGGTCTGCAACTGGAAAATCACAGCCTCATGAAACTACAGCCTCAAACTAGAGACCTAAAGCATTCAGAGGATGGATGGATCAAACTAGAGACCTAGAGCATTCAGAGGATGGATGGATCAAACTAGAGACCTAGAGCATTCAGAGGATGGATGGATCAAACTAGAGACCTAGAGCATTCAGAGGATGGATGGATCAAACTAGAGACCTAGAGCATTCAGAGGATGGATGGATCAGACTAGAGACCTAGAGCATTCAGAGGATGGATGGATCAAACTAGAGACCTAGAGCATTCAGAGGATGGATGGATCAGACTAGAGACCTAGAGCATTCAGAGGATGGATGGATCAAACTAGAGACCTAGAGCATTCAGAGGATGGATGGATCAAACTAGAGACCTAGAGCATTCAGAGGATGGATGGCTTTCCTAGCTACATTGACAAAAAGGGGGTTTCTGAGCAGTTTACACAAGTGCTCGCCATCCAATCACCAAAAAATGCAGAAATCTCCAAATGTCAAAAGTTTTTGATCCCAAATCACAGCATGTCTTTTTCTATGGTGTTCCTCGAGGTCTTGGTGTCTTAATGTGGGATTTTGGAGGGAATATTGGACATTTTTATCAATTCTCGAGTGGTATCAACCCAAAAATTGCTGCAACAACTTACGAGACATAATAGAGCATGGGAATGGCCATCACAACCTTCTATCATCATGTTGTTAGCCCTTATAAACTTTTATAATTTATTTAAAGGTCCCATATTATAAAAAAGTGAGATTTTCAAGTTTTTTTTATTAAAAAGCAGGATTAAGTCTTATATAAATACTGTAAAAGTATCGAAACACTCGATCTACAGGGAAATACACACAGCCCGTTTTCAGGAACTCCATCAGGATTTCTGTCCATATGTGATGTCACAAATATCCAATATTTAGACTTTACATAGATTTAAACGTAAACATTCTAAATGTGTCCCAGTTTATTCCTGGTTGCAGTGTATGTGAATGACATCAGCTGACAGGAAGTACACATGGACCCAAGCTGTTGCCTAGCAACACAATTTTGTTGCAAATTTGTCGCAATGCCGTCAAAATACGCTAAAACAGAGCGTTTAAGACAGAGGATAAATACAGGCATATTCAGACAGACAGTATGAGGAAAATAAAGTGTTTTTTGAACATAACAGCATGTAAACATGTTCTAGTAGAAACACAAAATACAAGTATGATCCTGAAAATTAGCATAATATGGGACCTTCAAATGAATTGATTAATTCATGTTTATTTCTGATTTATGACTAGAACAACTTGACCCTCAGTGCTGAGCTGCATCAAATTAATCTTCAGGTTCCCAGCTTTCAGATGATGTACACCACTTCTAAGTGACATCTACTGTTGATCTGCTATCTCCCCCTAAAGACCCGCTGGACCCCCCTAAAAAGGACAAAATCGGGTCAACAAACATAAGGCTTTGATCGAAGAGACCGCGTTCCGTGTGTCACGTTACAATCAGCTGTTCGTTCAGGGTTCAACGCTCAGTGTGATTTTCACTATACAAATGTAGTAGTTTTAAACCTAACCTTGTATTTCTTTCCTAAACCTAACTATAGTGGTTTTGTTGCCTAATCCTAAAGTGACGCTGAGGGTAACTATTGTGGTTCTAATGCCAAAAATAAAGTGACGCCAAGGGGTGTGACAAAGCGGCGGTTTGTGATGAGGGGATGAGAGCGTCACCTGCCTTCAGATCAGCCAGTAGCAATATCCAATTACAATACCCAGGTTTCAACCAGTAAAGGGCAGTTGCTATGCATATTTATAACACAGTATGTAGAATTAAAGTACTTTGCACTAAAATGTCAACATTTGGACCTGAATCCATCAACAACAAAGTGTCTTGGTGGTTTAGTTACTCTTTTAATAGAGGACTTAAATAACGTTATCCACAGAAAACACGCATCATGGGTATTATCTCTTACATACATGTTTGTGTGTGTCTGTTTCCCACCTTTAAACAGCTCCATGGTTTCGAGGTTCCTCAGGACTCCTCGAGGAGATCCGGCAGCGAGGAGAGCAGCTTCCTCATACTGAGCCGAATCAAAGAGCTCAATGAACCTGACGGAGAGAGAGAGAGAGGATTCAGAGAGAGTCTGAAGAGTTCAGATAAACTGATCAGGACTTGTTTGTGAACGCAGCACCTGTTCAAGTAATCTGACAGGAGTTTGGACTCGTCGACTCCAGTCGGCTCTTCGTGCTCAAACAGTTCTGCATCGATGCTGCGGGCCTCGTCGTCTGTCACTGCAGGGCCAACGGGTAGATTAAAGGTGTAAATGATATGTAACACCTTTACTTTACCTCCTTCGTTTTTGCTTTTAATTTAGGCCTGAGTGTTGGCTAAGAGGTGACACAATAAACACCCCAGATCATAACATCAAGATTATTGCATACTGAAATGTCAAGGGCAGGTTATGGTTAATTATGATCAATGTTGCAGACAGAACTTTTGAAGTAGTAAACACAGGTGGAAATAAGTTTGTTCAAGATTCAAGAGTTTTATTTGCCATTTGCATCTAAGTACATTGGAATTCTGAGCAGGTTACACCGAGTCAAATTTAAGAAAGGAAAAAAAAGGTAGAAAAGGCACAAGGTAATTACAGTACAAAATAATTAGCACATTCAACTCAACACAATAAATAAATTACTTATTAAAATATAAAACGCCCTCAGTTGAAGACACAAGATAACACTGGGAGTTGGAACTTTATGAGTTGATACCTGAAACAGCAGAGAGACAATGTGTGGTGAAAATTTTACCATTTTCAAATCAGAAAACACAATAAATCTCCAAATTCTGACACTTCTTATGGTTTTGAAATCCTCTGAACAGACATTGTACTTATAGAGGACGGAAGCTACCAAAATCTAAAATAAATAAATAGATGACTTGATAATAAATTATATTTGCCATTAAATGTACCAAAAATAATCAGGGCTGTCAAAGTTAACAGAATAATAGCGCGTTAACGCAGAATCGTTTTAACGCCACTAATTACTTTAATGCATTAACGCAATCGATCTTTCGGAGGTCGTAGCAGGCTCAGTTTTAAAGGTAGAGTGAAGATACCATTTTCAAAGGGGTCCCTTGACCTCTGACCTCCAGATATGTGAATGTAAATGGGTTCTATGGGTACCCACGAGTCTCCCCTTTACAGACATGCCCACTTTATGATAATCACATGCAGTTTGGGGCAAGTCATAGTCAAGTCAGCACACTGACACACTGACAGCTGTTGTTGTCTGTTGGGCTGCAGTTTGTTATGATTTGAGCATATCTTTTATGCTAAATGCAGTACCTGTGAGGGTTTCTGGACAATATCTGTCATTGTTTGTGTTGTTAATTGATTTACAATAATAAATAGAAACATACATTTGCATAAAGCAGCATATTTGTCCACTCCCATGTTGATAAAAGGATTAAATACTTGACAAATCTCCCTTTAAGGTACATTTTGAACAGATATGTGACAAAATGTGTGATTAATTTGTGAATAATCGTGATTAACTATGGACAATCATGCGATTAATCGCGATTAAATATTTTAATCGATTGACAGCCCTACAAATAATATAAAAAATGAATGCAGGCATTAATTGATTGATGAAATGTGACATAAATAGATTTTTTTTTTTATTCACCTTTGTATTAAGTCCCCTATTTACTGACTTTCGTATTTAATTTTCCCTTTTAGATCTTTATTTAATATAATAAAATAAATAATATATAATTATTATTTTGCATTTATTTTATATATTTAAAATTATTTTTTAATGTATTTATTCAGTGCAAATGAGGGGGCTGTCATTCAAAGTGTGCCATGGGGTCAACGTTTGGCCTATTGGTTGATCATCAGAGTGCATAGATTGACTACTCATGCCTTGCTCCCATTTAAAACTCCCTGATGTTTTTGTGAATTGACTCTCAAAGTGTTTTGTTTGCAGCAGTGTCTCACCGCTGGTCTGTCTGACGTTCTCCAGTGTGGAACCCAAGAGTTCCTCCAGTGGAACTTGCTGCTTCTCGTCCTCCCAGCTGGACAGACGGTCGGACACTAACCTCAGACGCTTGTATCTGCAGACAGACAGAAAAACACAGCAACCTGATCATTCATTTGGAGAATATTGACGACAGCGGCTCAACAGGCCTTCCTCGGTAGGTATGAATGTGTGGCAGTTGTAAATTCGGTAGGTTGATGTTTTATAAAGCTACATTAGTTGTTCAGGTGCTTCACTTTCATCTAAATATGGGCCACTTCACAGGACTCTTACAGGACTATCAGTTGGTTGTTCTTGGTGCTCAGCTGGTCTCTGTGGTCCTCGGCGGTCTGCAGCTTGGCGTCCAGCTCAGCTTTGACCTCAAGAGAGACGCAGTCACTCTTCCTGTCCAGTAGAGCAGCTTTCTGGGCTTCGAGTTGCTTCAGGTGTCTGTCCAGAGCCTCGGGATCCTCTGATTCAGCTACCGTCAAACCTGGGAGACGAGACAGATGTGAGGCTGAACCATGGACCCCTCACTATTAGCATGGGCAGATTATGAGACAATGGGCCCTGGACCACCCATCTCTCCTACAAGACACCCAGACTGAGACTACGTCTACATTAAAGGCAGGGTGGGCAATCCTGAGAAACCAGCAAGAGTACACTAGATAGTTCTGAGTAACAATCTAATATCTTTAAATTCTGACTTGAACCTCCGCTGATTAATGCGCTTTGATGTGCGCTTTGATATGGACTGAATGAGTGCGGAAATAAATCTCTGTATGGAGGAGGAGACAGAGAGAAACTCAGGGTTTGTTAAAGAAAACCTGCCAGTGAGCAGGTTAGGTGCACAGAGCCAGTTACCATGGTAACTGACCCAGAACCGCTATTTCTGCAACTGAAAAATCCAGAGTCTCCCTCATCTCCGTCTTAACTAACTCAGAATTTTCACTAATCCCGCTTTCTGAAACAGGGCTCAGGGCTGAGTATGAGTAGTACCAAGTATCCATGTGCTCTGCTCTTTAGATGATTTCAGTGTCTCCATCTCCTCTCCAAGTTCTGCTGTTTGCCTCTGAATGACACCGATTCTGGGGAGAGACAAAGAGAGGCATGCAGTAGGAAATGGATGGTAAATTGTATTTAAAACTTCACTACAATCCCTCACACAAAAAACATTTTCAAACATCGCCAGCAAATCAGGAATTCACACAAAAGGTTTATTTTCCAATTGTAAGTGTTTTAGAGTGGCAATCATGACGTTTTTGTTTCAGACCATCCAGGTCTCTTTTGTATAAAACATAATGTAGCTCAAGAAACGTCCTGCATAAAAATAAATTGAATTATATATACCTGTTCACTCTCTGTCACACATGAGTTAATGCTGTCCCTAGCCCATAACCTTAAAGCCCCTGAAAACATGTTTCACACCTTAAGTTTTTCCTCAATAACATGAAACATTCAGGACTAAATGGCAGCAAAGTTAAAACTTTGAAAAATACATTTTATTTTCTAATTTCTCCACTCGAAAACGAAGCTAATCTGCTTCATCAGTAGTGTTTTGGTGAGGTTTGATCAGATGTATTTGTGTCAAAAATATAAATACAATTTGTACAAAAATACTATGGGTTGAATGTAACTAAGTACATTTACTCTCAGTACTGTACTAAAGTACAAATTTGAGGTACTTGTATTTTACTTGAGTATTTTTTTCTTTTCATGCCATTTTTTACTTCTACTCCACAACATTTATCTGACAGCTTTAGTTAATTTACTATTTAAGATTTTTACACACAACATATGAAGAGTAGATCAAATATGATGTTTTGTTATTAATTCAACTTCCCAAAAGTTTATACAAGTACAGCTGAAACCATCAGTTAATTAGACGTTACTCCACCGCCGCAAAACACAAATACAGAAATTAGGGCTGTCAAAGTTAATGCGATAATAACGCGTTAACGTAAATTCATTTTAACAGCACTATTTTCTTTATCGCATTAATGCAACTTGTGATTTTTAGGTTGTAGAGGGCTCAGTTTTTAAGAGAGTGAAGATACCGGTATCATCTGAAACTAGAACAACCTAATGAACCCATCAGTACCAACCATGTCATACTAGCTTGTGAAGGAGGTTAAATAACACTCCAAAGGGGTCCCTTGACCTCTGACCTCTAGATATGTGAATGTAAATGGGTTCTATGGGTACCCACGAATCTCCCCTTTACAGACATGCCCACTTTATGATAATCACATGCAGTTTGGGGCAAGTCATAGTCAAGTCAGCACACTGACACACTGACAGCTGTTGTTGCCTGTTGGGCTGCAGTTTGCCATGTGATGAGTTGAGTATATTGTTTTATGCTAAATGCAGTACCTGTGAGGGTTTCTGGATCAATATCTGTCATTGTTCTGTGTTGGTAATTGATTTCCAATAATAAATATAAACATACATTTGCATAAAGCAGCATATTTGCGCACTCCATGTTGATAAATGGTAAATGGACTTGCATTCATACAGCGCTTTTCTAGTCTTCTGACCACTCAAAGTGCTTTACACTACATGTCAGCATTCACCCATTCACACACTGATAGCAGAGGCTGCCATGCAAGGAGTCCACCTGCCCATCAGGATCTAATCTAAATTCTAATCAGCATTCACACACCGATGGCTATACCTTTGGGAGCAATTTGGGGTTAAGTGTCTTGCTCAAGGACACTTCGACATGTGACCCGGAGCAGCCGAGGATCGAACCGACCTTCCGATTGATGGACGACCTGCTCTACCCTCTGAGCCACAGCATTAATTATTAATAGTATTAAATACTTGACAAATCTCTTTTTAAGGTAAAAAAAACAACTGTGTGATTAATATGCAATTAATTGCGATTAACTATGGACAATCATACGATTAATGGCGATTCAATATTTGAATGGATTGACAGCCCTAACAGAAATATCTCAGATTAAATAACCCAAACTGTTGTATTATGTGTTCATGTAAGAACTCACCACTCGTAGTAAGAAGCTAAAATAGATTTTCAGGACCTTTAACTGAAGTTTGAATCCTCCTTCAAAGTGACAAGTGGACAAAATGTCCTCACAAAATAGCTCAGTACACTAGCACACACACCTGTCTCTCAGGTGGGCGGCTCGTCTCTGGCAGGTCACTAGTGATTCTGGGTGTGATGTCGAGGCCGCCAGTGTTCGCCGGGCTGTCCTGGCCTCATCCTCCCTCATTTGCAGCACCCTGATTACATCATCATACTCCGCCTTTATGGTCAGCAGAAGCCTCTTATAGGCCGTCGCTCGTCCAATCACCTGTGGGAAACAAGACCAGGAGGAACAACAAGAGAGTCACACTCAGAGTACAAAACACGGCTATTTAGTATCAGCAAGTAGTGTAGAAAATACTGAGAAGTCACAAGTAAAAGTCCTGCATGCAGAATGGCTCATTTTAGAATTATATATATATTATTGGATTATAATTATTGATGCATTAATGAGTTTATCACTTTAATGTTGCAGCTGGTAAAAGTGGAGCTCATAACCTCATAACCTACTTTATATACTGCTGGGTAGTTTAATCATCATCATCATTTATTAGTATATCATTATTTGAAGTCATCATCTGAATCTGTAAAGCAACTAAAGCTGTCAGAGTAGTAAAAAGTACAATATCTCCCTCTGTAGAGTAGAAGTATAAAGTAGCATGAAATGGAAATACTAGAGTAAAGTACAAGTACCTCAAAATTGTACTCTTTTTTTTTACACTAACTCCTCCTGCTACTGTAAAGTCAACACACGTCAAAGACAAGCAGTACTGGAAGAAGTACTCAGAAGTTTTACTTTAGCAATACCATGATGTAAAAATATTCCAGTAAAAGTAAAAGTCACACTTCAAAATACATACTTATAGTATCAAAAGTTACTCAGAATGGCCCATTCCAAAGCCTGTTGATCTTTAACTGCATTTAAGCAGCGGTGCTACTTAAATAAAAATGGCAATATACCCCAGTGTCAAAATAATAAGTCAAAATATTCAAAATCTTACTTAAGCAGAAGTATGAAAGTATTAGAATCAACTACTAATGAATAACTCAAAACAAGGTAAAGAGTACAATCCAAAACGCACTGGAGTAGAAGAATAAAGTAGCATCAAATGTCAAATTTATCTATAATTTAAGTAAAGAATCACCACTTTGAGAAACAAGGAATATTCTCACCTAAGACATTAGATATACTCATGCTGACCACTTTCCAAAATACACTCTTAGTATTTATCAGTGGTGGAAGAAGTATTCAGATATTTGATATCAGTAAAAGTAGCATTACTGCATGTAAAAACAATAAGTAAGTAAGTAAAAGTCCTTATTAGTAATAGCATCAAAATAAACTTAAAGACAAGTACCAAAAGTACTCATTATGCAGAATGGACCATTTCAGAATAATATATAGACCTATTATTTATTGGATTATAATTTTTGATGCTGATGTTCATCACTTTAATGAGGCAGCTGGTAAAGGTGGAGCTCATTTTAATGACTTTAAATACTGCTGGGTAGTTTAATCTGATACATCATAATATAGCCATATTAGTTGTTATATTTGGTTTTAATGGTCCCATACTGTAAAAAGTGAGATGTCCATGTCTTTTATGTTATAAAAGGAGGTTTAAGTGATATATAAATACTGTGAAAGTATCAAAACACTCAATCCATAGAGAAATACACACAGCCCGTATGAAACAAGTCGTTAGGATTTCTGTCCATTTGTGATGTCACAAATCTACAATATTTAGACCATTTCACAGATTTAAACCAAGCCAAGGAAGTGGCCGGGCGACTATCCCGACTTTCGTAGTGGCCAAACGGCAGAACTGCAACTTCCGTGTCAGTCACGTGATGCCATTGGGCCCAAAAAACACTTTTTCCCATAGACTTACATTGGGAAAGAGACGTCTGTAACTCAGCGGATATTTTTTTTTGAGGTGAATCAACCTCCCAGTACGAACACTCTAATAGCCCTTATTTATTAAAAATGTTAAAGTTGTAAAATGCACTATTAGTCGATCCAGAGTTATTTCCCTTCCTCCATTCATGTGAGTGAGACCAAGACCGAGGCTGGAGCGCAAGCCGTGACGACGGCATGCCGTTAGGATCCCGTGACCGAGTCATGTGACCGAGCGGACGCTACTGCGCATGTCCCAGTTGCCCATGGTCCGCCAAGATACGGGTACTTTTCCAGACGGAAGTCGAGCCATTTAGGCTTCATGCGCCAATGAGCAACTCTCATAGGAATGACCGGAGCCCCGCCTCCAACGCTGTATCCAGTTCTTTTAATACATCCATGTTTTAAACGTAAACATACTCAATGGGTCTTTCCCATTAGTGCTTTTATACGGCTTGACTCCTCGACTCCTCGGCTCCTCGACTCCTCGACTCGCGTCTTAGTCCCGCCCCCGGGAGATGCGAGCGGAGGAGGCGAGGAAAAGACTCGAGGAGAGAGGAAACGAGTAAATATGTTTTTAGAGACATGAGACGTCGTTTCCTCTGAAGCGTCACGTGAAGCGACGTCCGTTTCTGATGACAGCAGCAGCTGATAACAGCTGGATCAGCTGTCAGTTGGCTTCAAAAGCTGTTTATGTCTGAACTGATCTAATAGTAATAAAGAAACAGTTATCAGAGCAGCAGTGTTTCCTCTCTGTAGCCTGTTACCTGTTTAACAAACACCTGCACATGAATAACAGCTGCAGTCTGTATTTCTACTGTGGACTGAGTCCTGCTTAGAGAACCAGGAACCATCTCTACTGGCACAATATCTTTATATTATTTATTCATTATTAGCGTCTGTATTAATTTATATTCTGACAGTAGAAGTTATGTATTAGTCTGAATGTTTGAGGGGAAAGTGAAATGATATAACTCATATCAAACCCGACGCTCAGGAATTATCAGCCTCATGTGACTGAATGGAAATGAGGATAAATTATGTAAAAGGTATAAAAGACAGACTCTCCTTCTCTCTCTGACTTTAACTGGATACTTAATAAAAGTGAATGAGTGAAATAACAGATCATCAAAAGAAAACTCTTTCTAATAAATGAAGAAAGTTATTTTAAGTCTGTTCATTGTCAGCTTTTATAAACCCCTCTCAGTGTCAGACTCCTTCAGTGACGGTGTGTGAAGCAGAGAGACTGCTTGTCCTTCTGCTGCTGGAACACTTCACCATCAACATGCTCCGTTTGCTGTTCACACCTACAGTTAACACAGATTATAACTAGACGATGAATCAGAAGACAACTAAAATATAAAACTGTTAATCTGTGATCCGTCTTCACTCTGGTATGAAACTCTAGTGATGTTGATGTATCTGATCAGTCTGATCGGGCGCAGCGTCCAATCAATAACTGATATCCAATAAGGGGGCGTGTCGGTCGGTGATAAACTTCCGTGCAGGAAACACTGGAGGATGCACTGGTGTATCCTCGCTCATAGCTCCTCCAGCAAGCCTCCTCGCTCCTCGATCCTCGCTCCTCGATGCGCATTTTATGAATTGGGACGTCCTTCAAGATGGAGGTCACAGCCGGAGGATCGAGGAGCGAGGAGTCGAGGAGGCGAAAAATGCTGAAATGAGATGCAGCTACGGTGTCCCAGTTTATTTCCTGTTGCAGTGTATGTAAATAACATCAGCTGACAGGAAGTAAACATGGACCCAAGCTGCTTCCTAGCAACGCAATTCTGTTGCAATTCTGTTGCAATTCCGTTGAAATGCACTAAAACAGAGCGTTTCAGACAGAGGGTAAATACAGGTATATTCAGGCAGACAGCATGAGGAAAATAAAGTGTTTTTTTAAACATAACAGCATGTAAACATGTTCTAGTACAAAACACAAAATACAAGTATGAACCTGAACATGAGCATGATATGGGACCTTTAATAGTTTGAATATAAAAAGTAACTAAAGCTTTGATAAATAGATGTTGTGGAGTAAAGAGTTCCCTCTGAGATGAGGAGGAGTAAATTAGAAGTCTAAAGGACGTTAGAATCACTCGAGCAGAGAACAAGTAGCTTTTCATCAACATTGTAATCAAGTAGTTCCAGTACTTGAGTAAATGTACTTTACATTCCTCCAGCAGCAGCAGCAGACAGCTACCTTATCAAACACGTGGCGGTATGTGATGTACCGGAGCTCGTCCGGTCCCTCCTCTGGACACCGCAGGTACCGTTTCTCCTGCTCGGTGAACTCCTCCAGAGACCTGAAGAACCTCTCATCGCTCTCACAGATCAAGATGTCCGGAGTTGAACGTCCTTCTTCTGTTCCTGAAGATGAACTGCTGGAGTTTGGTGGCTCAGACATATTATGATATTTTATCTCAACGTTTTTCGGCACAAAATAAAATATTTGTTGATATTTTCAATCTACCAACTTTCAACTGCTCTGCGGCAACGTTGCTATGGTTACCGCCAAAGTGTATCTGGGAAATTAGGTTGTTATTTTTTTGTCGCTTTCTTCTTTAAAAACACTAAAATCTGCGCTGTGACATACATTTTTAGACCAACGTTATTACCGATACGTTTGACAAAAAGACGATTACAATTGAGTATTTTTCGTATTTGTGACATTTTCGATCAGGCACCATAAACGGGCTACCCAGTCCGTGCAAACCGGGGCAGAAAACCCCGTCGCTCGCTCTCGAAAGCCCTCTTCTCACGATCCGCCATTAGGAGTGAGCCTGTGGTAAGATCGCGCTCTGACGTTAAACCGATTATTGTCACTAAATAACCATTTTACCAGAACATTTCAGCTCCAACTACAGCCTGACGTCCTCTGTGTTTGTTCTGTGTAGGTGGGTTGAACGGCAGGATGCAGATTTTCGTGAAAACCCTCACGGGGAAGACCATAACCCTCGAGGTGAGTGAGCCGGGCGGTGGGGGGGATGAGACGTTCAGGGGCCGCAGTTACTCACAGTTTTCTGTCAAATAGGAGAATAATTAAACATGTTATTAACCCCATTATCACTCCGATCATCTGTTCAGGTGCTTGAATGTGTTTAAACACCAGTAACGGTAGAGTGGTTACGACATAACGTTACTGTCGTAGTGTAGAAATGAAGCTAAGTGGCTAAGCTAGCAGAACACCGTCAACACGTGTGACTGCAGCAGGCTGGACTGGCCGGGTTTCCGTCACCCTTTCAAAATAATGTAGTAAAATCATGTCATACATTCTAACATACACGGAACGGACACGTTTTGAGTCTTATCCAATGTGATGGCAGCTTTGACCGGAAGAAGGTGTCATGGCTGACCGGGTTTCTCTTTCCTCTTTCACAGGTTGAGCCTTCAGATACTATCGAGAATGTCAAGGCTAAGATCCAGGACAAAGAGGGTGAGTTCACTGTACATGTGGTCTGTTTTTCTGTAGATAACTCCCTGCTATAGTAGAGTTAGTACAGCAGACACGGAATAAATGGTGGAATGTGACTAAGTGTATTTACTCAAGTACTGTACTGGAGTACTAATGTAGTAGTCACTGGACACTTTTCTGCTTTTAGTACTTAAAGTACATTTTCCTGATTACTTGATTACTGCAAGTAATCAGGAAAATGTACTTAAATCCAGTAACCTTTTCAATGCAGGAGTTTAACTTATAACAGAGAATAGTGTGGTATTAGTACTTTTACTGTTGTAAACTGAATGTCTCCAGGTTTTGAGCAAACCAAGACATTTGAAGATATCCCTTTGGGCTGTGGGAACATTACTAATTGGCAGATTGTTAATGAGAAAAATGTATACTTTTAAAAAAACAGCTTTCTGTCCACATATCAGCCTCCTTCCTGTCAATGACCTGATCAGCTGTTATGCACAGTGTGATAATTGGTCATCTGAATACTTAAGAATCAACTTCACTCTTGCCTCTATTAATTTGTTTAAATATTTTCTGCAGTGTAGATGGGGAAAATAATTTTTTCCACATGTTGAAGCTATAAATTTAAGCTGAGTGAAATATTCATATTAGACACTATTAGACACTTTACCCAAATGAAGCCTGGTGTCTTTGGAGCTCCACTGGAATTTAAATTAAAGTTCTGAGGGTTTGAACAAAGTTTGGCTGCACAGCTGTATTATGTAATGAAATAAAGAACAATAAATGGGTAGATTAGAAGTATGGCCATCAGAGAGATGGGATGATGGTATACAGCAAAGGACATTATGACTACATGGGCAGCATCGTGAAATATAGCAGATGACCTTTTCACCAGTCCCACACTGAGACCGGTGATGTTTGACGGGTTAGTTGTGAAACTAGTTTGTATTTGAAAGGTAATTGTTCAATTTAAAGTCTCAATAATTTCCTTAGTATCAAGCAAATTGTAAAACTTTGAGTTTATTGAGGTGAACAGCAAATATTCAGTGTGGCATAACTTAAGTTTTAGTTCCTTGCATTGTTTTTTTACATGAAACTGGGAAATAATAATTGATGCAATAAGGGGTGAACATTTGAGGTGTTAAAGCTCAGCCCGACTCTTTGAACAAGTGGATGTAGGTTTGTTCTCGGCTCTGCAGTGGTTTTAAATAACACACCTGTCAGAGGCAGACTTGGTGTCAGTGTGTTGATACGTGCGTTTTCTTTTCTGCAGGTATCCCTCCCGATCAGCAGAGGTTGATCTTCGCTGGAAAGCAGTTAGAGGACGGACGCACGCTGTCCGACTACAACATCCAGAAGGTGAGCCGCGTACAGAAAAGTCCTGATCGACTTGCACTACAGATGTTTCTCTGCTGAATTCTGTCACCACAGTTTGTTAGTCAACGGTTATTTTATGACCAAGTTGTGAAACTTTTTAAGAGTTGACCAACCAATAAGCTAACTTGTACACACAGTAACAAGAAACCGGTTTTCTTTTCCTCAGGAGTCCACCCTGCACTTGGTGCTGAGGCTGCGTGGTGGTGCGAAGAAAAGGAAGAAGAAGTCCTACACCACCCCCAAGAAGAACAAGCACAAGAGGAAGAAGGTCAAGCTCGCTGTGCTCAAATACTACAAGGTACAAACACTTAAATCTTTTCTATCTTTTGTAATGTAATTCAGCATCAACTGCTTCATGTGTTTACTGTCTGCTTAGGATTCAAGTTCTGTTTCTAAATGTGAAAGAACCACATAGCAGCTGTTATCAGTCTGGTAGTGAGAGCAGGATTAAAGTGGACACTGTAATCTGATTTTGTCTGTAAACATTGTGGCTTTTTTTCAGAACTTGCTCAAATTATTTCAGCTCAAATCAACAATTTTTTTTTACCAGTTTTGTTAAAATATGAGTTGAGCGACAAAAACGATGGTATTCCATTGATTTCAGTAATAAAACAAAAGCAACGTGTTTTCTTTCCCTCGCTACAAAGAATACGGGGGTTTGATTTAAGTAAGGAAGCAATTTGAAGACATAACGTGAAATTATAAACTATATCATATACCTGTTTATTCTTTCTGAACAACAATAATCTCGTCTTCTCTCTCCAGGTTGACGAGAACGGTAAAATCCACCGGCTGAGGCGCGAGTGTCCCGCCGACGAGTGCGGCGCCGGCGTCTTCATGGCGAGTCACTTCGACCGTCACTATTGCGGGAAGTGCTGCCTCACCTACTGCTTCAACAAGCCCGAGGACAAGTAGACTGACCTTAATAAAGACAAAAATGGTTTGACATAATCCAAAGACTTGTGTGTTTTCTCTGAATTTGAATGACTTCAAGCTGTCAGTCAGGATGGGCCCAGGTTTGAAATGTTAGGCTTTGAACTGGTATTAAAATGATTCTACATTTCTAACATGGTAGCCATCTCTTTATACATGGATGAAGCGGGCCACTGAGCCAAATTTGATTCTAAGTTTTTTCTTTTCCATTGCTGGATTAGCAAAAGATAAATTGAAATTTTCCGCTGGATTTTTATTGTATTAATATACAATTTTGAGCAGAACTGATTCATATCAATCTGGAACTATTTTGACTGTCGATTCAGTCATTTTAAAGCAAAAATGATAAATGTCCTTGTCCCTGGATCAAACTTTTCCTAAGTATAGCTCTGCTACAGTTTCTTTGTTAAGGATCATTGTTGGAGTATTTTGGTTTTGTATTCAAGGAAATTGGATTTTTTTTTTATATATTTCATTGACAAATCTAAACGATTAGTTGTAGACTGAATGAAATTCTACCCTGAGGATTTAATGTTGGAGATGAGGTCTAATAACTAAGGTGGTGGAAAAACAAAAATACTTAATTCTTTCCATAAATGTCAACTTTGACGGACCAAACACTTTACCGCTGTCTCACTGATGACCCATTGATGCTGCCATTGCATCAGAAGGAGCAGGGGATCGAACCACAAAGATCAGTGGATGACCCGCTCTTCCTCCTGAGCCACAGCCTCCATAGACAATTAACTAATTAGTCATATTTAAACAATTTTACAGATGCTACATGTCCTGTGTTTAAACATGACAGACTGTTTAAGGAGTCCTGACTGGGATGACTACTGCATTTAAAGACCTAATATTAAAGCTGCAGTAGGCAGTATATTTTTGGCATCATTTGGCAGAAAGCCCATAATAACCTTACAGCATATTGTAATTCAAGTGTTCTGAGAGAAAACTAGACTTCTGCTCCTCATGACTCTGTTTTCAAGCTTTAAAACATCTAGCCCGTGACGAGAGACTTTGACCAATCACAGGTCAATTCATTGAGAGAGCGTTCCTATTGGCTGTGCTCCAGTCATGTGACCAAAACTTGGCGTTCCTTCACCAGATTTCACAATGGCAGCGGCGTCACAAACTTTCTCATTTTACAGCTAAACCGTGCACTACAAGATGATTCTGAGAACATCTGAGGAGAGAAATGGGTATTAACGTAACATAATTTCATATTTGATCAGCGCTGCCTAGTTTAACCATTCAATCGGAGTTCGTGAGTGATTGACAGCCGGCTCTCCTAGACAGCAGATGGACAGCAGACCTCAGATCAGCTCTTACTGCTTGTTTTCCTCCGGTCTGTGAAATCTTGCAGATGCCGTTAGGAGCACCGGAGGACAGACACGTGATTTTTTCAGATTACCTGTCATGTATTACTATTACGATATAGCGACCGTTTTATAAAAATAACTTTTTTTTAAAATCATATTTGCTCCAATCTCACCTGTTTCACCTTTAATCTCTGGGAAATTAAAATAATTTCTCTCTGATTGTTGACATTTTATAGGAAAAGGTTAATGAGCAGGTTAATTGTGTAATTGTGCATCCTCATGTTGAGCAGAAAATCAACATGTAATCTGTTCTCAGACTTTTCCACCTGGTTCTTGTAAGATGCATTATCAGTGTTTGTCCAGCAGGTGGAGCTGTGCTATGTTCAAAGACGGTCTGGAAAACCTGCAGAGCAAAAGTTCAACATTTCATCAATGTGTTACTGTCCTCTGATCAATTGGACAAAACAGAAATGTTAACAATGAAAAAAACAACCCTTAAATCAAAACAATTACTTTAATTAAATATATATATTCAGGTGATGCATCAAAATATTACTTTTAAACCAAATTGATGAGTCAGCATTTTGACCTGTCATGTAAAAGTAAGGTGGGTCAAAATCATAATTTTTTGGGAGATAGTTAATAAAAATTTTGACTTCTTTTTATGTAGAATTTCTGACGAGGTTTTTATGTTCGAGACAGGTCGATGTTTTTTTGTGTATTGTTTTACGTGTGACAGACACGTCTCCTTTCCTTCATTTCTTGTCTTTGTAACTCTTTTCCGCTCCAGATGAGAAGGTAATGTTAAGAGATGGGAAATAAACATTTTTTTTAAAGGTCCAGTGTGTAGGATTCAGTGCCATCTAGTGGTGTGGTTACACATTGCAACCAACTGTGTACCCCTCCGCTCACTCCTCCCTTCCCAAGACTGAGGTGACGTGAGCCGCTGAGGGCAAAACCTTGGAAACACCGTTCGCCTCGCTCAGAGGTCATCCATACCATAATAACACTACTTTAGGAGCAACAGAAGTCAGACGGCGGCTGGCGGTACCACGTTACTAAACTGCGTGTCGAAGAACTACGGTGGCCTTCAGGTAGTCTCTAGAGGCAGTGTTTGGTTTGTCCGTTCTGGGCTACCGTAGGAACATGGAGGACTCCATGAAGAAGACCTGCTACATATGTAGATATGAAGGACTCATTCTAAGCTAACGGAAACACAACGATTCTTAGCTTCAGGTGATCATACACTAATGAAAACACAGTTATGAATATTATATTCCATTTCTGC
This sequence comes from Sebastes fasciatus, assembly GCF_043250625.1. Taxonomy (NCBI): domain Eukaryota; kingdom Metazoa; phylum Chordata; class Actinopteri; order Perciformes; family Sebastidae; genus Sebastes; species Sebastes fasciatus. The sequence goes on along the minus strand of NC_133803.1, from coordinate 2,884,086 downwards.
CAATAGATCCCCTGAAATGCTACACACTGGTCCTTTAAAGTAAACACGACACAAGTCAACAAATTTAACATTTCAATTTTGATTTAGCAAATCTCAGTTTGGATTTTCTATCACAGTTTTGACTAACTGACTTTTTAGATCATATTTGTGTTTGTATCTCAGAATTTGAAGTCATAATATCTTAACTTTGACTTTCCAGGAAGTTCTTCTCATGTCATCTTTTAAGAAATGTAAACAAAGCTAATAGGGTGATAGACTTAAAAAAAAGTCTCTTGTTACCATGCTCTAAACCAGGGGTGCCCAATACGTCGATCGCGATCTACCGGTCGATCGCGAAGGTAGTGTGGGTAGATCGCATGGCATTAAAAAAAAAAAAAAAAATTTTTTTTTTTTTTTTTTTTCAAATAGACGTCAGCCAACAAATTGCAACACTGTTTCACCTGAACTCATCTGGAGTGGAGGATGAGATTTTGACACTACAAGCTGACATTCAGCTTAAGTCCAGGGCTCATGGACAGTTCTGGAACTTACTCACAGAGGAAAAGTACCTCAACATGAGGAAATGTGCTACCTCCTTGACTGCATTATTCGGCTCCACTTATTTATGCGAGTCAGCCTTTTCCCACATGAAGATTATTAAGTCCAAATACCATTCCACCTTGACTGATGATCATTTGGAAGTGTGCTTGAGGCTGGCTATCAGCAGCTACTGTCCGGACTATGCATCCCTGGCTGATTCCATTCAGTGCAAGTCATCAGAGTAAGGTAATGACAAAAAATTTACAGAGTTATATTGTACAATATGGGTTCATGCAGTTATGCAAGGTACACCAACATATATTGTACATATAAAGAATACTCAATATATTTATAAATAAATATATGTTTTGCATTTTTATAGTAGGTAGATCATTTTGACTTGGTCATTTTATAAGTAGCTCGCATGCTGAAAAAGTGTGGGCACTCCTGCTCTAAACCCAACAGGATGTCGGACATTTTGAATTTTGTGTTTTTTTGTGTATTTTTGGTTATTTCCAGGCTCTGTACTTTAACAAACTCCTCCTACAGATTTAACCCGATCAACTTCAGATTTGGTCGGTACAATCTAAAGACCTTTGTGATGAGAAGTTGTTTAAATCGTAAGTTTTTTTTAAACGGCGTTAACGTGGCGTGGCGGTAAAATTTCATGATTCGCCATTGAAAGACAAACTGTTTTAACTTGACTGTACTTGGTCCAATCTGTCCCAAACTTGACCTACTTCATGAGAGTTCAGGCCTGAGGACATCTACATGGCAATATTGATTCAGTCATAGCGTCACCTACTGGAAACAGGAAGTCAGCATTATGTGACAAACATCATCCGATTCACATGAAATTGACATTGTGTGATCTACACTTGATAATGAGCAACATAATGCAAGTTTAACGTGTGTTCTCTAGCGCCACGTAGTGGACACAGGAAGTGGTGAAAAAATTGCAATAGGTCATTTCCTGTGCCACTCAATCCACGCAGGAAATGACGTCTAACTTGTGCGTGCAGTGTCCAATGGTCACTGAAATGTACGGGTGTGTCGACCGGCGTCCAGTCAGTACCCCCGACGTGCGAGAAGGTCCGAGGGTCAGTTCATCGCTGCTTGCAGCTTTAATATTTATTTTTTTTTTTTTCAAGCTATAGAACAAAATTGTATACATATTTTGGGAGATGGATAATCAAAATTACATTTTGCAAGTAAAAATTTGATTTGACCATCTGATGATTTTCAGTTTCCATTTTTTTCAATCACAAAATGGTTTTGAAAAAAATAAAGATTGTGTCTGTTTATATCTTTTGTATGTCATAACGTATCTTTAATCTATTATTGCCAACTTTTCATCTGTTTTCTTCTTTTCCTGGTAAAAAGGAGCTTCCATGATTCCGAACACAAACAGACCACAGGTGAAAGAAGAGCTTGTGTACTAAAATAAGGTTATTTACTTAAAAATCGTTACATTGGACAGACTGTATACAGAGTTTTCATTTCCTTGGTAAACTCATAAGGCACCGAACCAGATGCTGTACAAAACAACAACAACACCAAAATAAAAACATTACACATTTACATATTAGAGATTATTCCTATACGGGGACTTTTACTTGCATATTTATTATAGAGAAAAACACTAAGTTACTGCTCTTAAATGTGAACTGTATGAACGGTTAGCTTCATTCACCCACACACACACACACACACACACACACCAAGCCAACACGTGCACGTCGTCCCGCTGCTGAGGAGAGAAAACCAACACGTAACAGTTTAAAGGACCAGTCCAACATTTCAGATCCATCTCTGAGTCCAGTACAGAGAGAGAGGCCCAGGGTGTGTTTAGCCTAGCTTAGCACAAAGACTGGAAGCAGGGGCAAACTGCTAGCCTAGCTCCAAGTAGCTAACTGCTTCTAAATGTCTATTTTCTTTCTGTTTCTACACCTGTTCAATAAAAAGATAAAACATATCAAACAAATCTGAAATATTTAGAGGTTTCTTTTTATTGTGCTAGGCTAACAGTTTCCCCCCGCTTCCAGTCTTTGTGCTAAGCTAGGCTAAACACATTCTGGACTGGTTTCCCAAATATTATAAATGACAGTTTTGTCCCGAAATGCAACTGAAATAATGATTTTAATGCCGTAGAATGAAGAAACATCAAATCTTATTTTGAAATAAATGAATCTTATGTCTGATTGGACGAGTGAAACCCGAGTGGGAGCAGCAAAGTTCATCTACGAACACTTTTTAGACTATCTGAGCGACAAAGATGCTCACTTAGTTTGATTTTATTTTCAATTTACAGTTTTAACATTTATCGTTTTTATGTCAGAGACTTTTGTATTGTGTCGGGTATGAAAGAAATACTAAAATAAATCCGTGAAATAACTCCTTTGCTTCATTTCCTTTGTCCTTTTCGTCAGTCTTTTCCATTCCAGATGAGAAGCTAACGTTAGGAGATGGTGAAAGTAAAGTCAAAAAACACAAGTTAAAATATGTTATCACTTTAGATTTTGAATCAAAATATTGACTTCTAAAAGTCAAGAATGTGTCTTTTTACATCATATTTATCTCTTTGTATCTCCGAATTTTAAGCCATAATAACCTAATTTTGACATACCAGTAGGTTTTTCCTGTCAAACAAAAAGAAAAAAAGAAGCTAGTAGTTTTTTTTTGTCAAACATACTTCATACTGAAGTCTAAAAATAAAGTTATATGACTTAATTTACTATTATTTAGTACTAAAATGACGCCTGAAATCTTAACGGCACTTACAGAGCTCTCATCGGTGCGTTTTCCCAACCAGCAGTCAACGAGCGCAGCACCAGACTTCATTGGATTATAAAACAAATTAGGAGATGTGGGCGTTAATTCAAAGGTCTTGGGAACCAGAACGGGTACTCGGGCTGTCACTTCTTCAAAAAGTGAAGTTTGAACTAATTCGAACCAGCACGAAATCCGTAATTCAATAGCTGGGTGTCCTCGAGACAAACCTCTTCAAACACTCGGTTGCTCTTTCAGACGGTAAATGTTGAACCCAAACAGCTTATTACAGATCCATTATTATTATGAAGATCCACCCTAACACATTCTGGTTCTATTTATCAATATTTGTTTTTCTGTTACGCATTTTGTTTTCTACACCTTTTTATTTATTTTTAGCTTCTGTATTATTTATTGTTATTCAGCTGAAAGGAGTTAAATGTAAACCTATTTACTTTGATACTTTTGCCTATTGCTGCAGTTCTTGTTCAGGATAGAGAAGTGAAGTCCCGCCCCCTTCCGGTGGACCACCATGGGACCGCATTTCGGAAGAAATATGTACGGTAGTTAACGGCGAGAGACAAATAGTTTTCTGATCCTGAATTGTGCTGTGAACCATACGAGCACACATACCATGTTTGTCATTGTGATTGTTAAAGTACTGTGAAAATACGCAATTAGACTACACACCCAAAAGTGGTGCTGGTGACGGGACTTTTGTGACTTGCAAAATGATCTTTTAAATTGACAAACATCATATGTGTGATTCATGACGGAATTCAAACACGATCAAAAAATGATTCGTCTCTCGCCGTTGACTACCGGACGGATTTTTTTCCGAAATAAGGTCCCATGTAGGACAGAGCTGGGGATCGGTACTCGATACCTTTAAGATATCGATCTGAATAACCCAGTACCGAGTACTATTGAAACTTCTCCAGTCAAATGATACCTGCGTTTGATCCTTTTTGTTCCCAGATCTATTAAAAGAGGACTGTTTGTATGGCGTTGTTTGCAGCCAATCACCG